>NC_043702.1:30697643-30726816 GCF_006229205.1 Suricata suricatta | reverse complement strand
CCTCAGGCAAGGATTATCACTCCGTTGAGTGAGCCAGTAAACAAGATTTGCATCTGGAGGCTGGAGATTGCCATTTCCTGGTCAAAATAACTTTGGCGACTGTCTTGCTGAGCTAGATGTGAGTGGCCAAGGCACACAAAAGATCAAAACCGTATTCAGTGTTAGTTCTCCATCCCCCAAGATTGCTGAGGCAAAGTCGGGACGCTTCTTTGATATGCATTCGACTCTGTAGCCTGCCTAGGTCAGCTTGCCTTGTCTTCCCCCGCTGAAGACTATATAAAGAACAGTTCTTTGAATAAACGCTCTCTTTCGCCTGATCGGAGAACCGTGAGTTCTGTCTTTACTCTTTGCGTCTCCCTCTCCTGCCCCCTTTTTCTCTCACTCCCTCTGGAGAAGGACCCGCGACGACTCTCTGTCCTGCCGGTTGGGGCGGACGCAACAGGTACCGCCAATCGCCAGGGAGGAGCGGCCCCCGCCTGCGGGTTAGGACAATTGGCGCCTCAATGCGGGGCTCAGTGAAGGAACGCGACCCTGAGCGCGGGTTACGACAATTGATCAAGTTCTAATTCACTCAAACCAAATAAGACTCTCCAGATCATCTTAAAATTAGAAATGTACCAAAATACATTCTTATTATAAAGAAGTTATTTTATAAGTTGAATAAGAAATTATAGAAACATAATATAAAATCTCAAGTTTCTGAGACAACTGTCAAGACCCCAAAGGCATAGTCTTTAGACCCAGAGCTCTCTAGTAGAACTTTCTGCACTGATGGAAATATGCGGTATCTGTGCTGCCTGGTTTTATAGCCACTCGCTACATGTAGCTAGTAAACACATGAAATATGACTAGAAAAACTGATAGATTGAACTTTTAACTTTATATAATTTAAATTAATTTAGACTTAAATAGCCAGAGCATTAGATGATGGCCATGATGATTTTAGTTTTCAAAACCTTTAAAACTTAATAGCATACAGAGTATCTCTCTTTGAGACTTTCATCTTTCTAGAGAAATCTTCAATATAAATGGACTACAAAATATACACTTAGGTGTCTTGACTTGCTTAATAAGATTGTTAGCCATAAGACCATTAAATATTAGAGAAGTGGCTGTCTACCAAATACGATGTTTTTAATATAGTTGATATTGAACTACTTTGGAACAGTAATTAGAAGTAGGGCCAATCATGTATTGAGGCCTTTCCTGGATACTGACAGTAAAACTAAGTAATTAGCTAAAGGAAAATGTTTCCCTTTTTGTCTTCTTTGGTAAGAATGACAGGCATGCAGCTTAGCCAAATATGGCAATATGCATAGTAGTTAAAGCCCACATGAAATTAGACCAAGATCCCAGTTTCAGTTCAACTAACTCACTGTGTGGTCTTGGGCAAGTTGCCTAATTATCATTTTCAGATCATCATCTACACATTGAAGAAAGTTATGGAGCTGTGAGGCTGAAATGAGATGATGCTCAGTAAGCACTTGCTGCAGCACCAGGGTCAGAGAATACATGTGGGACTTTACAGAAGATTGGTCACAATCTAGGTCTAGAACCAAAGAATAAAAATGAAAAAGATGCACAAAGGAGAAATTCTTCAAAGAAGACGGCCTATACACCAATTAGAATGCATGAATCTTGCAAATACTTTGGGGTACTTCTCTGTGGAGGCAGAAATAGAATTTATAAAAGTTAGAAGATTACCACATAATTAATGTATGTTCAAATAGACAAAATGTGACTCAAAAGAGGTGATGTGTCAGGAAATATGAGATCTACTTTTCCAGCAAGTTGAATCAGAACCAGAAATTTCTGTCATATAGAGGCAGAAAGCTTAAAAGCAGTCTCATGAGGTTGGCAAAGACAAAGGTTGATCAAATTTACTTTTATTTGTTTTTTTAATTTATTTTCTTGAAAACCAGAAGATATTAAAGGTCAAAACCAATGCATATGGAAAATTGGATGTTCTCTAGTCCATTTATCTTACAGGCATATAATTAATTAGAAAGTCAAATATATCCTGTATGCACTAATCCACATTTAGGGAAACCATCTCTTTGGGTTTGTATTGAGGTGGTGATGTAGGATGAGAAGACTCATGTTAGAAATGAACAAATCGACTCTTCTCATTTTCTAACATTTTTGGTGCTGAAGTATTTGGCTGGTCTTTTGTTATTTCTTAGCTTAAGTAGATCAGAGGAAAAAAACAGAAATGAGTTAGGAGTAAATGAATTATGATCTCAATAAAAGTACATGAATCTAAAGAGAATTATGTGGACCAAATAAAAATTTTTACCAATCAAATAACCTCTAATAACCTCTGTCAGATTGCTTTATCCAGTTTCGACCTAATATTTTATTATCATAATATTTTGTGTTTTCTTGCACTAAAGCCGATGATATCCCAGAGGATGTTATTACAAAATCATATGACTCTCATCCTAAAATAAAAATATGAGCAAAAAAAAAAAGTCATCTGAAATGTTGGATTTTCTTATTTTTATGATCTAATTTGGCTGCATTTCAGGAGAGGACTGTTGGGCATTCTAAAGATTATAGTCACTGGAAGATAGGAGTGAGTCTGGGGTAGGGTAGGATTTAAAGGGATAGTGATGAGAAACTGGTGTTGCTTAGAATTGGCTAAAACCATAGCTACTAGTGTAGTATGCCAACCTGGATTTGACTGAAGGTGATATGGTTTGAGGTATAGCTGTTTAACCAGTTCCTAGACATAGGGGAGTTTTCTGGCACTGTGTATCCAGCAGGGTTTTAGTTATAAGCATCAGAAATTAACACCAGCTAACTTAAATGAAAAAGAAATTGTCAGGCAACTCACAGAATCAATAGAAGATCTAAAAAATTAGGCTTGGAAAATAGACAGGAACCAAGAGAAACTTGGCTGCAGTAAACATGGCCAGAGTCTCACCACCTCTTAATGCCATCCTCACTGGGACTCATGATGCTGGCTGGCACTGTCACCATGTACAACTTCTCAGCCATCCCTAGACCTTTGGGTCACTAGCACAAGAGTTAAAATCTCTGATTGAAGCATCTGATTAGTAGAACCTGCATCCTTTAATTTATCTTTCACGGGTGAGGTGAGTATATTCAGTTCTTTTAGCTTCACTTCAAGATACAGACAGTGGGGATTATCTCCCAGAGGAAAGGTGTTTAGATAAAAAACAGTTATATGTCCGTGATACTTTCTGGAACATATGTACCTTGGATTTGGATTTACTGGTTTCCCAACTGGACAGGACTGCTCTTGAAGGAGGTGGAGTTGGACCAGGTGGGGTTGGGATGGGGCCACTCAAAGGAGGAATACATATCTGTGACAACTATAAATCTTTTCAGAACTTACATAATCAAGGTATACCTTAAACATGGCATAGAGGATGCTGGGAAGATGATGTCTAAGCAAGCCCCACCTTCTCTTCCCCTTTATTGCTGATAACTCCAAGCCCAAACTTCTCCTGGGTTAACTGGGAGCTAGGGCTGAGAGGCAGGTGAAACTTGGAGGCCAAGCTTCCCTTCCCCCTACCACTCAAAACCAGATGAAGCACAGAGAAAACCTGGGGAAAGTTTGAAAGCCACAATTCCTGGGAAAGGCTTGGCCCACGGACACCCCCAAGCACTCAGGAGAAGGTTGACTTTGGCCAGCACAAATGTGCCTGTCTTTTTGTTCCCCAGGAAGACAAGGATGGCTGGACTTCTCCCACAGAGAAGAGAGGCATTCTCCCATTTTCTCAGCAAGGGATTGAAAACCTTTTCATCAATGCAATGGACCACACAGTCAGAGACCCCTCTACTTCGACCACTCTCAGGATTCTAGTGCAACAGCATCTTCAAGGACAAAGGGAAATAACAGTACATCTCAAGGGCCAGCAGCCATAGAAAAGAGTAAATGAAATAGTCACAGTAGACTTAAAATCTGAAAAATTTGCTGACGGAAAGACTTTAAGCAAACATTAAATAAATCCAAAGACTTCAAGAAAGGAAAAGATATTCAGGGGAGAGACTCCTGGGTGGCTCAGTAGGTTAAGCAATGGACTCTTGATTTCAGCTCAGGTCACTGTCTCTCAGAACATGGGATGGGGCCCTGCACTGGGCTCTGCGCTGACAGCATGGCGTCTGCTGGGATATTCTCTCTCTCTCTCTCTCTCTCTCTCTCTGTGCCCCTCCCCCACATGTATGTGCACGCGCTCTCTCCCCCCCTCAATAAATAAACTTAAAAATAAAACTTTAAAAAAAGATATCCAGGGGAGAAAACAGTGGTCATGTAGGAATCTTGCAATATATATACATGTAGTTAAATAAAAAAATGGATAACCATAAACTCTCTGAATGTGTATAACCTAACAGGAAACTAACATAGAAGAAGATTGAGATTAATGACAGAAAATTTAAAATGACATGGAGACTAAATAATTCTGAAAATTGGTTCTTTGTAAAATTTGATAAAAATAGGTGTTTCATAAATATTTGATTAAGGAAAAAAGAGCCAAAATGTGTAAAATTGGGAATGAGACCGGAAGCATAACCACAGAAATGTATGAGATTGAAAGAATTGTAAGATAATGCCATGAAAAACTCAAGTGCGACAAATTTGAAAACTTAGAAGAAATAATTTTCTAGCAAAATAGAATTACCCAAATTAATCCAAAATTAATGGGGAAACTTGGTTAGACTAATTACTATAGAGTTATGATGCAAATCAACTGTACTTGTTAAAACTATAAATTCCTACAGCTGATTATATCCCAGATCTGATGAACCAGAATCTCAAGTCTATTATTATGTCAGGGCCCAATAATTTCTGTATTTATCAAGAGCCCACACTGATTTCTATTATCAATGAAAAGCTGCCATAGAAGATTTAGGCTAGGTAATTGTAGACCTACAATTTAAGAAAAGGGTTTAGGATGTGATGTTTTTATAGCTGAGTTCTAGTTAGTCTTCAAATAACAAGTATTTTCAGGGCACCTGAGTAGCTTAGTTGGTTAAGTGTCTGACTTCAGTTCAGGTCATGATCTCCCAGATCATGGGTTCCAGCCCCGCATCGGGTTCTGTGCTGACAGCTCAGAGCCTGGAGCCTGCTTCAGATTCTGTGTCTCACTCTCTCTCTCTTTGCACTTCCCCTGTTCATGCTGTGGCTCTCTGTCTCTCAAAAATAAATAAATGTTAAAAAAATAAAAATGAATAATAGGTATTTTCAATATTATATAACTATTTCAGACCATAGAAAATGACAGAAAAATTCATATGATGTCAGCATAATGTTAATACCAAAACTTGATATAGTACAATGTAATAAAATAGCACATAGAACTCAGCAATGTATCACAATAATACAGTATCACCACATGAAATTTATTTTATGACTACAAGGATAATTTATTATTTAATAAGTTAAAAGAAAAATATGATATCAACAAATTCTGAAAAGTCATTTGATAACATTGGTTCCTAATAAAAACTATAAGAAAAATAGGAATAAAATGAGATTATTCAAATATAATAGTTGCTATTCTCTAAGAATTAATATCAACTGTAATTACAAGTAGCAAACTGCCAAAATCCTACTATATATGACAATTTATGAATATTCACATATATGTATATGCACAAATCTGCTTGTGTGTGGCTGTATGTATGTGAAAAATGCAGAGGAGTGCACATTAATGTTAACATGTGGATAAAGTTAGAGATTGAGTCAGGGTGAATGGAGAGAGGATGGGATGGAGATAGAAGTACGTTAAAAAAAGAAAAAAAAGCATGGGCGCCTGGGTGGCTCAGTTAATTGAGCGTCCGAGGTCATGATCTGACAGTTTGTGGGTTCGAGCCCTGCGTCAGGCTCTGTGCTGACAGCTAGCTCAGAGCCTGGAGCCTGCTTCAGATTCTGTGTCTCCCTCTCTCTCTGACACTCCCCTGCTCATGATCAGTGTCTCTCTGCCTCTCAAAAATAAATAAATGTTAAAAAAAAACTACAAAAAAAAAAAGCAAAAGCAAGCAAAATAAACTTTCCTAAAATGGTCCAGTGTGTAAAATGTGATGCTATTTATATAAAAATAAATGTGTGTGTATTTATCTATCAACAAATATTCAAGCAAATGAATATCTTTAAGCAAATCCCAAATGCCATATAATTTCATCTGGAAATATTTCAGTAAGAATCTCCAACATATATGTTTGTGTATGCTGTGCCAATATCACGAACCAGGAAAAAGGAAAAAGTGGAAGGGTGTACACGGGGCTGCTAGTATTGGCACCTCAGGTGGTGGAGGTGGAGAGGTGGGGGCAGGCGGGATATAATTAGCTTTGCTTCCATATGCTTTTGAACTGCATTGTTTCACTTGTTGCATTAAATATGGAAAAACATGGGAAAATGTGGTTCTTTAGTTGGCTTTAGAATCGGAAAACCTTTAGTGATATCTGCCATCTTTTCTCTCATACTCAAGGTAGGAAGCTTGAACAACTGTGAATATGAAATAGTTAAGTAGAAAAATATTAGTGAGGAAACAAGTGGATTTTTACCAACTGGTTTTTACCAAACCTGTTGAAATTAAGATAATATTTAATGGTCAGAGAAAAACCACAAAACTGTCAGGGAAAGAGTTTATGAATTTTAGGATGAAGAATCATATATAAGAATAATTTACATATATTTATATGTATATAAATACTCATATAATCTTCTATATCTATTTATTATATATAGCAAGATTATACCTAAGGAAATAAATCTAAAGTTTGAAAATTTTTTGCATTAAATGCTTTCAACTGTTTTTGCATTAAATGCTTAAATTCTCCAATTGTTGGACATATAGATTATTTTCCAAATAATACTATAGTAATTATCTTTTTATGTTGTTATTAAAAATGATGTTTAAAAAGAGTATACAATAGCTAAAACTTTTTAAAGATTACATGTTAAGTAAGAGAAATAAAAAATGAGAGGCATGAAAATACCGCTCCGAAAAAAAAAAAAAAAGCCTATGCATAGAAAGGAGGCAGGAAGAAAATCCACCACACAAGAGTGCTAACAATGATTGCCTTTCAAAAATGATACTATATATATTTATAAAAAGTTATTATATTTTGTTTTGTCAGGCTTTCTGTAATTAGCATATTTTTATAATGAAAAAAATCAACAAACTTAAAAAACTCCTTCTCTAATTCAAGTGCAAAGGTTTATTTTGATACAAAATATTTGTAAGCATATTGTGGAGGTTATTATAGTGTCATTCTTTCCCCTTTTCTGGCATTACACAGTTGGTGAAACATTACATAAAGGCAGAAATACATATATTTTCAGTAAGTTATCTTTTGTTGGGCCAAAAAAACAACTATTAGAAACTGCAGACAGGAAAATATGACAATACTGTGAAATTAGTGTTTTGGGTCCACTATCAGGAAAATACCAGCCTGGCAGGAACTATTAAAGAGAAGCAAAAAAAAAAACAAAAACCCCAAAAAGGTATTATATGTGACCCAGTATGACAAAAATAGAAGTGTTATGGGACCAGCTCTAGAGCATTCCAATTCCCCTTTCATTTAATTAGTTAATTTCACTTATGCATTGTCATTTATTCATTCATATAAAAATATTAATTCATTCAAATATCATATACTAAATTAGACAAGTCAACCTCTTCAAATGGCAGTTTTCTCATGTGTAAAATGGGGATCTTATGGGTTACTGCTTACCGTGTACCTCTGAAGGGCAGGGATAATGAATGTGAGGGTGCTGGCATATACTTGGTACTAAAATAATAGAATCTGCTGTTGTTGTTGTCATTGTCATTCTAATTAGGTGCTAACCACTTCTGACAGGCGGTTTCACAATAATTTTGCCAAGGAGGCACTACCGTGTGTTAGATAATATTTATAATTAACAGTGTACAGAACTGTGTCTTATATCCCACAAACTAGATTCAGGATTTTTCTACAGCTTTTACACTGATTTTTATTGTTTGTGTCAGATCCGTAATGGAAAGATGTCTTTAGTCCTTGTGTCAGGGCAGTGTGACTGCCACTAGACAGGGCCAGCGGTTAGATGAAAAGCTTCTTGCTGGTAGAGGAATCAACCCTTACCCACACACGAAGTGATGACGTGGACCCCTCAAATCCCTCCAGAGTCTGTTGTTGGCTTCTTGCTAGAAACTGCTTGGGGGAAGTTTTTCTAGAAGCACCTGGTAATACCAACCATGTGTCCCAGTGGCAAATGCATCCCATGGCCACTTGGAGTAGTAACAAGAATCTACAGATGGAAGGCTACCACAAATAATTTTGTATAGTTTAAAGGACATTTGGAAATCTGGAAGTACACATGCATTTTATGCAAATCTGAATTCAATGGGCACAGACACCATGACCTTCAGACACCTAGTAAGAGAAAGCAGCTCAGATGTGCGCTCCCATCAGGTGCTCCGCTTACTAGCTGGAGTAGTGGTTACGGTGAGGGCCTGGCACCGCCAGCTGTCAGTCATGGGAACTATCATTCCACTCGCTGCTGCATCTTAATCATCGTTATCGAGCCCTGTGCGGATTAACCGAGAGCTCCACCAGGAAAGAACTTGCCCAGACCTCATTCTATTTAACTTCATGATATACTTAGTGTAAAGGAGGCTGCTTTTCTGGTTAGAAAATCTGGTTTAGGTAGCAAAGGATTGTCATATATGGAGGCATCTGCTTTTTACCCCCAAATTCAAGAGTTGCCAACTCTTTTTCTGTCCTAGAAATCATAATGCTTTATTAAAAATTTTTTAATGTTTATTTATTATTTTTGAGAGGCAGAGCATGAGTGGGGGAGGAACAGAGAGAGAGAGGGAGACACAGAATCTGAAGCAGGCTCTACAGAATCTGAAGCAGGCTCCAGGTTCTGTCAGCACTGAGCCCAAAGTCAGGCTTGAATCCATGAATCACGAGAGAATGACCAGAGCTGAAGGCTGTTGCTTAACCAACTGAGCCACCCAGATACTCCGAAATCATAATGCTTTAGATCAGCTTTTCTTAATGCTCATGGCCCTCTTACTCTGGGATACACATGAGTGCTACACACCCACAGCGAATGTATTCAGATTTGTTTAAAACCCAGAGAGCTGGTGAAGTGAAGCACTACAGTAATTTGTAAGTGTCACAAATATGCACAGTTCACCAGAAAGGACAGCTGTTTTAATTTGGGGTCCTCTCTGGAGCAGAGACCGAGACAAGGATTAGTGTGTGAGTTTATCTGGGAGACAGTTCTTTGAAGCAAGAGTGAAGGGATGGATAGAGTGAGGCAGGGAAGGAGGGAAAGGTAACCGAAGGGTACATTATTTAGGCTGTTGCATTAAGCAATGGGGGCTGGATTCTCCCAGAACCCTGGAAAAGCATACAAAATGCCCCTCAGAAACATCCATCTGAAGGACTGTCTCCAATTACCCACAGTGGAGGATTTCCCAGGAGCTTAACTGCCCTGAACTGGGATTATATTTGCACATAGCTGGGGCAGGATTCAGAGAAGGCTATGGGGGTAAAACAAAAACAGACACAAACAAACCAGGGGTGTAAAGACCTCCAAAAACCTGCTCTTCCATATGAGCAACAAGAGCTGTCAAAATCAACTTTTTGTAGAACTCTGGAAATTAAAGGTTTGCAATAATCCAAGGAGTATTTACCCATGAAAAATAGCTGAATCTCAGTAAAAACAGCAAGTCTTGTAGCATTTCAAGGCTGATCACAAAACTTAAGAGGAAAACCCAGTGAATTAGGAGGTTTGGGAAAGCTCTGATATATTCCTACAAATCTGGGAGGCCACAAGCATGTACAGGACTATGCACATACCCAAGAAAGGCCTGGAAGGCTTTGCTCTCCCACACAAGCAAATAAAAAGGAAAATGAATGAATGAAAGTGGTGCAATTTATAATGATTACCTTGAATTGCTTATAGCTAATTTTCAAATATGATTCTAATTTTATATTCTAAATACAGTTCTAAGCTCACTTTTTAATATTAACCTTTTTTTCTTTATAACACATCTTACAACAGATAGCAACTGCTTACCTGATTATCTACTGCAGTGGATCCCAAGTATCCGTAAGCCTAGGAGTTACTTAAGAAACTGTTCAAACTGTTGATTTTGGATTTCTCCTATCTCTAAACTACCCCTGCTCTCCTCACCCCCACTAAGGAGTGTGATTCGGGAGGATGGGGAGGGTCTGAGTGTCTGCATTGCCAACAAGCATCCCAGGGGATTCTGATGCAGGCAGTCTGTGGATCCCAGGTGAAGAAACAGTGACCTTGTCTAACTCATGAGTTTCATGGTTGAGATAAATGAGACAGAGAAAGCGGAAAGGACTTCTTTAAAGTCACATGCTGGAAGTAGAGGAATAGAGAGTCTAATTTCATGTCTTGTCACCTATAGGCTTGTGTGTTTTCCACGAAATCACAGGTCTCATGTATTTGGGCTAGAATAGCCCTGCAGTCACAGGTGTGCCCAGGGAGGCAGTGGACCTCGTCTCAGGGAGTATTAAACCTGACACATATCAGCCCATGGCTTGGGCGATCTGAATTTGTGCCACAAAATTTTATTTTATTTTTTATTTTGAGAGAGAGAGGGGGAGAGAGAATGAGTAGGGGAGGGGCGCTGAGAGAGGGGGACAGAAGATCCAAAGCTCCGTGCTGATAGCAGCGAGCCAGGTGCAGGGCTTGAACTCACAAACCTTGAGATGATGACCTGAGCTGAAGTCTGATGATCAACTGGGTGAGCCACCCAGGCGTCCCTGAATCTGTGCTATTATTGTACATTAAAGGCATCTTATACAGAGCATCAGAATGTGAGCAATGCCACATGAACACCATGAGAGGGCCAGTGAACGTGATGATGTATTTGAAAGTACTTGGAGATTTCAGAGTGTGGTAACCCAAGGATCCACTAATACTAATTGCTTCTTGGGCCAGAGCTACACAGTGCTAAGCATTCACATATTCTCAGGCATGGGGATCACTGATTTAAGTGTTCAGTCTCTGGCCGGCATCTGATATCATGAAACCACAACTGTAGAGAATTCCAATTCATAGTTATAAATATACTTGGCTGCAAAGATCAGAGACAACAGAAGCAATGAGAGAGTGTTATGCACACTTTTCTAGGATGAAAGATCAGCCTTGAAACTATATTATCATCATTTGATATCACTGGGCTGGTATGGGTGGGGAAACCGAGAACAAAGGAAAGCCTCCTGTGCAAAGGCATGGTACTACAGGAAAATATGGTAGCCTGGGGAGCGGGGAGTGATAGGTAATTTGTAGTGGCTAGGTGAAGGAGAGAGAGACAGAGACAGAGACCGAGACCGAGAGAAAACTGGTGGGTGGATAGAGAGAGGCAGGAACACTGATCATTGAGATCACAACAAGAGGCAGGATCCAGATCCTAAGGGCCTCAAATGTATTTTTTTTTAAGATCTTGGACATCACTTTATTGACAATGGGGATCTATAGGAGGATTTCACGTGACAGATTGCAGTTTAGAAAGATCATTCAGGTGGGAGTATAGAGGGAAATTGGAGAGGTGGTTCAGGAATAAAGACCAATCAGAAATGATAAGAACCAGAGGTAGGTTAGTGGTTAGCAGTTCTTCCCATGCTTGAGGATGACCAACTTCAGTTTCTGCTACTGGGCCAGTCCTCAGGAGGCCTAACCCTGGGAATTTTTGCCTACTGCCTTTTTCTTTCTTTCTTTTATAAAATGTTTATTTATTTTTTATTTTGAGAGAGAGCGAGTACGAGAGAGAGAGAGGATAAGAGAGAAAGAAAGAGAGAACCCCAAACAGGCTCTGCCCTGTCAGTGCAGAGGGGCTCGTACTCACAAACCGTGAGGTCATGACCTGAGCCGAAATCAAGAGTTAGACGCTTAACCAACTGAGCCAGTCCGTTTTCATTTCTTAGGAGACATTCCAATAATCTGATTTGAGGATCAAATTTCAGATATATGAGCTTGCATGATGGGAATAAGGGGAGAAGAAGAATGGAAAGATATATAAAGATGTAAAACTTAGAAGAAGATTCATCAAGAAGCTGCAAAATTATCTTACAAGTATTGCTTTAAGAAAAACTCCCAGAATTCCAAAGTGGATGTTTTCTGTAGTGATTAAATATATTTCTAAATACATTTTTAAAGAGCTTTTATTAAAATTAATGAGGTCAAAAAGGTAAAAGGTTTTTGAGTTGCAGAAAGAAAGCTGATCAGTGCCTTGCGTTTTGACAATATGCATTCTGAGTAGGAGCCAGAACCTAACTTCACATCTCAGAGGAGCTAAAATTTTCTGAGAAGGGGATAAAAAATGTACACTCACAGGGGTTGGTGGAGGAGGCTAGGGCTGGAAGCCAGGTTACTAAATCACTGTCTGGAGCAAGTGGGCAGATGTGAAAAGTGGGAGGAATGTTCAGACCACATTATTTCCTAGTGAAAATGCTAATGCAAATTTGTAACCATAGCAACACAATAGACCTATTAAAACAAAAAAAATTTCAATGTCAATTGCACGTAATGGACACACACACACAAAAATCCTCCTCTTTTTACTTTTTACTAATAAGTAAAATTTTGTATTCCGTTTTGTTTCCTTTCTATCCATCAGATTGACAATACTTTGTTAGAAGATTTCAATTTCTTGATAATCCTTTCTCACACAGAGGCAAAAGTTTTAGAAGTATAAAATGCCTGGTAATTTTGGATTGAATGTCAGACATTGTGAATATTACCTTATTGGGTGCTGGTTATTTTTATATCCCTATAAATATTCTTGATGCTTGCTCTGAGCTAAATTACTTGCATTCTTTGGAGGCTTGCTTTTAAGCCTTGTTAGATGGGACCAGAGTAGCTTCTAGACAAGGACAGATTTCCCCCTAACTACTGATTCTTCTACCCAATGGGATGTGAAATAGAAGGCTTTCCCCCCCTGGTTGGTGGGAACAGGAACTATTTCGTCTTATTTAGGCAACAAGTATTTTCCCCCCTCTAATTCTTTCCCTGGCCTCAGGTTGTTTCCTTACATGTATATACTGATCACTTTCTACCTGAACATTCCAGGGGTACACTCTCAGATCTCTAAAGCTCTCTCTGTGAAGCTCTCATCTCTGAAACTCTAGCTGCCTTGGCATCCTTGAGTTCCAGCTCCATCTCCACAACTTAGGGAGCCCTCCTCCCTGCACTTGTCTTGGAAACTCTTTCTAGACAGTAAGCTGGGATGATCACAGCGTTCTCCTCATTTCCTCCTCTCTCTCAGGGATCACTGTCCTGTGCCTGGTGTCCAATATCTAAGAACTGTAGATTCATACATTTTGCCTGTTTATTTTTTAGTTTTTTTTTTCCAAAAGGGAGGGTTAGTTTGGTTCTTGTTATTCTACTTTGCCTGAAGTAAAATTCTCCAATTTTCTGGCTTCTGAATGTGGTTGATGAGTAATATATTTTGAGAACAGAATAAAGTACATCTTGAATGATGAATTAAAGCTTCTTAATGTTTTAGGATAACTTAATAAAATTTACAACATTTCAATCATAATTCTCATGATTTTATATTTGTAATTTTCATAACATTTAGTAAGCAAGCATCAAAGTTTGATTTCTCATTAATGAAGTAACCAGAAAGATGATAAAGCCAGTTAGGAAACTGAAACACAGAGAAAGTAATTGATGTATTAGGAGAGAGGGAGAAAGACAGAGAGAGAGAGAGAGAGAGAGAGAGAGAGAGAGAGAAAGAGAGAGAGAGAGCGAGAACAATCAAGAAGGAATGTAAATGGAAAAATATGCTGGAATAGGATTGCTAAATTAGATCCAAAACTGGTTCAGATCCCAAAATAAACCATAACCTTTGGGATTATCTTCTCAGCTTAATAGAAATAATTTTTATTTCTATTATACAAAAACTCATTCGTGTGGTATTCATTTTCGCAAATTAACATCTAACCTTTACAGGCTTCAACATGTCTTTAAAATGTCTTATGTCTTTAAAGGTGATCCTTGGGTGAGCTTAAGGCCATGTTTTTAGGCCTTAAGGAAGGCCATTTTAGGAAGGCACTGAATGGATACAGTCATCTTTTTTTACTCATTTCCAAGTTTTGGAAATCTTCTTAACATAAGTATTACCTATAAGTCAATTAGATCTGCCAATATCTAGCTGATCACTCAGGGTCTATGTTTGCTCATTTAATAAAAAAATTAAACTAGAGTAGTGTTTTATAACTGCAGTTACATGTTAGAGTCACTTTGGGGAGCTTTTAAAAATTACCAAGGTCCAAAATTCCGGTATATGTATACCTATACCTATACATATATATGTATAGGTGGTGGTGGTGGGTGAGCTCTCCCAGGGGTGGGAGAGCTGAATGATTGGTTTTTGTGTTCCAATTAGATATAGTCAGCTTGAGTCGCTGGAAAGAGATAGGAATGTCTGCAGACAATTTCTTAAAAGAAAAGAAAAATCAAAATTCATTTTGTGTCCCTGCTTCTCTACTGTTGAGCTCACCCATATTCCCAGAACAGGTATTCTTTCACACAGTTATTACGGGATATTGCCTTTCTGATTTAAGACCATTAAAGAAAAATAATGGAACAAGTATAAGCCTTTAACATGATTTCAAATAATGAAATTCTACTTCAAATTCTATTCTTTCATACTTGTTATCACTGAAAAGTATTTTTGGTGTTTTTTTTTTAATTGAAAAGGATTTTATTTCATTTTAATGGTTTTTGTTGCAAGTTGTAGATAAGATTACTTTAGTACTGCATCTTCTCAATTGTTTCTTCCTTTTAGTTGCTCTTTTCCTTTCCTACTTGGTGAGACTTGCCCTTCTTTACCTTCAAGGATCTTTTTGTGGTCTTTGTCTGGTTTTAGTCTAGTGACAACCACTTTACTAGGATGATGCCCACGTGGACAAGTGTGTCATTTGTCTTATCTCACTGTACTCATTCAATGTAGAGGATGTATTTCTTCCCGTAAACCTGGACTACTTTGCCAATTTGCTGACCTTTGCAGTGTCCTTGCACAACCTGTACTTTGTCATCCTTTGGGATGGGCATGGATCGAACTTTGTACTTCTGTCTCAGCTCTTTGGAGAGAAGGGAAGACATAATCTTCCTGCGAATGTGGGAAGATACATTGAATGCCTTTTGTGGTTCTTGCTCTGATCAGAAGTCACAAAGCGATTGAACTTCATTTTGGCTGCTGGTGCTTTTGCGATGGCAACAGGAAGGAAGAGCAAAAAGCAATTTTTAAAAGCAAAGGTTTTTGAAACTCTTCACCCTAAACATGCAATTTATGAGAAACATAGTAAAGTGTAACTAGCTGCCAAAAATTAAAAGAAAAGTTGCTTACCTTAATAAGAAAGTTTTTTAAAATAATAAATTATTATTGAATTTTTTCCAATGGTTTTTGACATCTTTCTCAATAATTACATGGCTTATTTTCTTCTATCTGTTAATGTAGTGAGTAATATTACTAGATATCTAAATATCAAACTATTTTTACTTCTTGGATTAAACCCTATTTGGTCATGATGGATTATTCTTTTAATATACTATTTGATTCTATTTCCTCCCTGACACTTTTAATGTAACAATCTTCTTTCCTTTATGGTGAAACATCCCTGTGAGTTGCATAGGGATGGGTTTAATTTTCATAGCAGCTTGACAGATTAGAAAACTCAGACACAAATGTGGAAAATGACTTATTAGCCAGGAATAAATGGTAAATTAGTGACAAAATCTATACTTAAATGTTTGATGCTTAATTTATGGCCTAGGAACTTTTTCCTATTACTCACCTCTAGTAAATTTATGTTTTCATCTAGCAAATATCCCAAGCACCAAGTATTTCATAAAACCTTACAATATTTCATATACCCTTAGAATACTGTCTTGAAAATAAGATTTTCAATTCTAGATAAATCATTAACTGGTAAAATTTTAATTCTTAATGCTTTTCTTTTCTTCTGCTACACAGTAACAGTTCTTGTAACTATAATCGTGGGGCTTAGGGAAGAATGTGGGTGTACATGTGGGAAGAGATGAGAACAAGAGAGGAAAGGTGGATGGCTGAGTCACTGGCTGAGCTAGACAACCCACCCAGATGAGTAGATTTGGGGGTAAGCCTGAATGGATGGGTTTAGAGAGGCTTGGACACATTAGTGTAAATTTCCAGGTGTGAAATCTACAAGGCAGTTGAAAATGTAGTTCTGAAAACTCTGAAGAGAGGTTGGGGTGGCTATGTACAATTGGTAATGATTGGCATAGAATTGGTACCAGAGTTTTGGGAATAGATGAAATCACCCAAGGAGAGTATGAGGAGCAAGGAGAAAGGAATATGAAAGTCCAACATTTCTATGGATAGAGAAAGAGGAACCAAGAAGAAAAACAGAAAGAAGAGTCACAGGGGCTCCTAAGTGGCTCAGTCAGTTAAGTGTCTGAGTTTTGAATTCTGCTCAGGTCAAGATTTCACGGTTCGTGGGATGGAGCCCCACGTTGGGCTCTGCACTGACAGCATGAAGCCTGCTTGGCATTCTCTCTCTGTGTCAGATTCTCCTTGACAGCTCTCAGGAGGAACCAGCCATGACAGTGCCTTCATTTACACTTCTAACTTCCAGAGGGTGGGACAATAAATGTCTGTCATGTAAGCCACTTGGTCTGTGATAACTTTGTTACGGCAGCCCTCACAAACGAATACAGAAAGTGTCTACTAATTGGATGGTGGGGTCAGGGAAGACCCCTCTTTGGAGGTAATATTTAACCTGAGGCCTAATTAAAGGCAAGACCCAGCCCTACGCACATGAACCCCTGCGCATGTGCATGCTCTCTCTCTCTCAAAATAAACTTTTTAAAAAAAGAAGAAAGAGGAATCAGAGAGTTGGAAAAAAGCAAGAGTGGGTAATATCCTAAAAGCCAAAGAAAGATTCTCTTCCCTTTTCACCCCAACCGTATCTTCTCCCAGGCTTTCCCATCTCAGTAAATTGCTCACCACCTACCCAGCTGCTCAAGTAAGCAAACAGATACCTTTCTGATGACCTCCACCACCAACCTCCCCCCATCAGCAAGTCTTATCAATTCAGCTCCTAGTTATGTATGAATTTCTGTACTTCCTTTTCTTACACAGGCACCCCATGATTCCTAGACACTAACATCTCTCCCCTGGACAACTGCAGCAGATTTCTCAGTGGCCTCCCTGATTCTGATTTTATTCTCCTTCTACCTAGACCATTCTCCATGTAGCAAATAGAAGGCTTTTACAAAAGCACAAACAAGATCATGTCATTCCCCTGGTTAAAATCCCCCAATGGTTTCTCATTGCTCTTTGACTATAATCCAAACTTTATCAGGACCTAAGTGGACCCACATTTGACCCCTGTCCAGCTCTCTGACCCCATCTGCACATTCTCCCACTACTGTTCACTAAATCCAGCCACACAAAAGGCATTTCTCTGTTCTTTAAACATACCTAGTCCACTTTCCCCCTGGGCCATTGCATTTGCTTATCCCTTTGTCTGAAGTGCTCTGCCCCAGACTTGTGAAAGTCTGGCTCTTGCCTTTAATTAGGCCTCAGGTTCCTTTTTTCTGCTCATATTGTGTTATTTGTCCCTGGAAGCACCAAAGAAGAGGAACCTTGTCTGTCTTTGGCGCAGACTCTGCTGGTGGCCCTGACACATCCCTGTTGCCATAGATACCGGCAGCTTCTCACTGCAAGCTTCCACAACGTTCTGTCTGAGGCTTTTCCTCAAGCATGCTGGGCCTCGCATGAGGCCGGCTGTGGGGGCACAGAAGTTACCGACAGATGAGAAGTGGCAGAATACTTCATTTCCTCTGCCCTGTGTCAGGGACAGCGCTGAAGTTTCCCTTCTGCTCTCTCCGAGAGGTCCAAGCAGGACTGAGTCAAACTATCCTTCCTGCTCATGAATGTACCTATATTGGCTTTTTCTCCTCTGTGTACTTCCTCACTCCCCTACCAGTGTCTCTTCTCCTCAAATAAACGACTTACACTGAACTCTGGGGCTGCTTCCTGGGGAAACACAACCTAAGGCAGTCTTTAACACTGTGTCACTGGCACCGAAAACTGTACATAATGCAACGTTTATGGTAAATGCTCAATAAGTCAGTATAGATTAATCAATAGAGGGTGATGGTAACAGACAGCATCAAATGCTATTGAAAGAAGTCCAGTAGAACTTGAAAAAAATTGTCAGTTTGGTAATTGTGAGTCCATTAGTCACTGCTGGAAGAGCTTACTAGCAGGGGGCAGGTCTGATTTTGGTGGCTGATATGAGGTGAGAAAGCTAGGGGCAGCTGACAGGAAAGAGTTAACTTCATACGACAGTGGGATGGAAGGAATTTTGTTTTTTCTTTCTTCGGATGAGAACAATTTGATCATATTTGAGTCTGATTCAGTGGAAAAGGAGAGAATGATGACAGAAGTGAGAAGGGGGACACTGAGAGGTCAGATTGTAGGTGATAAATTAGAGGCTGAGTTAGTGAGTACAAGTAGAACAGTTAGCATGCACACATAGAGGCCTCTGGTCTTCCAAGAAAAGAGACAGTAGGTAAGAACTGGTAAACAGAAATATGAACATCCATAAAATATACAGTAATATACTCTTTTTTCCCCTGATTTCAAAAGTGACAGGGGTTCATTGCAGAACATTTGGAACGATAACATATATTAAGTACTTACAATATTTCAGGCAATGGTCTATGGGCTTTACAAGTGTTAACTCATTTACTTTGCAATCTATCACATGAAGCAGGTACTGTTTCTATCTCTAGATTGTAGAGGAGAGAAATTGAACCAATCCCCCAAGGTCACAAGACTGGTAAGTGGCAGACCAGGATGTGAACCTACTTTGTCTGGTTCCACAGTCATCCTGTACCAAATGCAAAGAAAAGCCCCAAAGGAAAACTTGTCCATCAGAGAAAATAAATAAATATGTGTGAAACTTAGATATAGAAGTCCCCAGGAGTTTACTGGCATTTGCTTCTCTTTTCTCAGGGAAGGAGTTGGGGACTCTGAAGCAGGGAGATGGAAGTAAGTAGAACTCATTAATAGTAATAGTTTGAAGATGCTTCTTCTGGGAAGGGAGAAAGGAACTGATGAGGATTTTAAACAGTAATAAAGCGTAAGCTTCAGGTTATAAAAACTAAATTGGGGAAAGGTCAATCAGCACGGTTAAGTGATTTTTCTCAGGGGACTCGACTGGTGGTTGGGGTAGATTTTCCACGGGAGTGAAGAAAAACTGACACGTCTTGAAGAGAGTGTGGTTAAAATAATTGCATCTTTCGGATCTACCTTGGGACAGATATTTGAGAGCAAGGAGTTGACAGAGAGATAATTGTAGGGAAAATGCTGATAGGGGAGGGCAGGGAGTGCGACAGGGGAGGGAAAGACACTAGTATGGGGTGTACTCTGTAGTCAACAGGAGCTTCATCCTGATGGCCGATCTGGGAGCCAGTGTGGAAATACATCTCGGAGTTATCTTCATTGAGGGGATTCCCATTAGCCATTGGTTAGGACTGCTCCTGGGGTTAGCTTGCATGAGCTGAGAGCTTCCAAACGTGGAGATACAGAGGACTCTGATGGCCAGAGAAAGGCTTCAGCCAAAGAGATGTTGCCTGTTGGAAGTCTGGGAAAAAACCGCCTGAGGGGCTAACGACCTGGCAAGAGTGTCTGCCACAGATGGACCATGGGTGCAGTTGGGTCAGAGAGGTAGCAAACCCGTAAGGAGCCTTAGAGGGCAGGCAAAAAGTTCTGGGATGAACATTTTTTTGAAAATTATTTTAAGTAGGTGATATTGGCACCCAGAACAAAAGTATGAAAGAATATGCAGTGAAAAGTAAATCTCACCATCCATTTCTGTCTCCTATCTTTGCTGGTGTCTTGTATATCCTTTTAGAGATAGTATGGTACTATGTGTGTGTATGCATTACAGGGATATATATTATACATATATTCATATTATAGGTAAGATATATATTTATAAGCTAGGTATAGTTAATATATGTATCATTTATTTTGATGTGAACTACCCCACACAAGCGGTAGCATGTAATATACTTTGCCTCTTTTACTACTATATCTTGGGGAATTTTTCATATTATATATATTTAATGTTTATTTATTTATTGAGAGAAAGAGAGTGAGGGGAAGATAGAGAGGGAGACAGAGAATCCCAAGCAGGCTCTATGCCAGCAGCACAGAGCCCAATGCAAAGCTCGAACTCATGAATCCTGACCTGAGTCAAAATCAAGAATTGGATGCTTAACCAACTGAGACACACAGGCACCCTTGGGAACTTTTCATATTATTGAATATGGATTTGCCTCAATTTTTTAAATAACTGCATGGCATTCAATTTAATGGATGCATCACATTTAATGCATCTTTGTTGATAAGCTGTTTAAAACAATTTTTTTCTGCAATAATTATTCTTATACATGTGTGTTATTGAGCACACTCTAAACACCTAGGAACAGCACTGCTTGGTCAAAGGGCATGTGCATCTAAAATATTGATGGATGGTGCTGAATTTCCTTGAACCCATGTACACACCCATGGGATTGACTGTCATAATGGGGCCAAAGAGCAGAAGCACAGGAATAGGGAGGAGAAGAGGGAGGGGAAGTTGGACAATGAAATGTCAGATATCAAGATTCTGGTGGAGTAGGTCCCACTCCTGCCAAGGTCCAGGGTGTGGCCACACCAGGAAGTTGTTGGCATGGAGTGCTGTGCAGGTGAAGGTCAATGAGGCAGAAGTCAAGGTAATATGAGGTATCAGAATAACTCATCCAGATGACAAGCCCGTCAATCTATCCTGGTCTTTGTCATGGTATGAAGTTGTGAAATATGGTTAGAGACCTTCAGCTTCCCTTTAAATCTAGCAAGGAAAAGATGCCAGATGCCTACCAGTCCTTTCGACTCTGTGGAGCAGAAAACTCTTCACACTCGAGCTGAGGGAGAAGTACATCAATCAACATGGCTGCCCCAGCGGACAGGCAGTGATGTCTGTTTTTTAGGATGGCATCTGTGGTAGTGGGACTGGCAAGGCTGTTTTCCTGAATCCTCCAGCTTCATGTGAATATCTGTTAGGCCCATGGATAACTCATTTTCCAACATCACCAGTCTTCCAAGTGCTGCTGAAATTCTCAAACAAACCCTGGCCTGGGCACCCCTTTCTTGGTAATAAAACCAATAGCAACAATAACAATAGAGATTAATGTGCCAAATCAGCTAGGATTTGTAGTTTAAACACTGGTTTAAACCAGAGATGAGTCCTCTTTTCTCTCAGGTATCAGAATCCAGGGATAAGCATTCCACAAAAGGAGTGGTGATTCTACAATGCGAGTGGTGTCTCAGACTTCTTTCCTCTCTGCCTCCCCAGTGCTGACTTCTACCTCATAGTTTCTAGATGCCTGCTGGAATTCTAGCCATCCTGCCCATGTTCTGTGCTGGAAGAAGGAAGAAAGGGTCAAAGGCCAAAGGGAGTATGCCAGATAAATCAGCATTCCCCACCCTTACCTTTTAATGAACTTCCCGAGAAGCCCCACTCAGTAATGGAACTTAAATCTCATTGCACAGGGTAGTAACATGGTCACCCTTATCTCAGTTGTGGTCATCACAATTTGGCGGCATTTAAGTACGTTTCCAGGGTTATATAATCATTACCATCATCCACTTCCAGAGCATCATCATCTGAAATAGAAACCATATACCCACAATGATCTTTCCATCTCCATCTCCCCTCACCCACTGTTAACCTCTATTTTACTTTCTGTCTGTGTGAATTTGCATATTTTAGGTATTTTATATAAGTGATCATACAATATTTGTCCTTTTGTGACATGCCCACTTAGCATAATGTTTTTAAGGTTCATTCATATTATAGCATGTGTTAGTACTTCATTCCTTTTTATGGCTGAATGATATTCCATTTTATGACTATACTACACTTTGTTTATCCATTTTTCTGTTGATAGTGGATTGTGTCTTAGTGTGGAAGGGCTGCTATAACAAAATGCCAACCTAGTGGCTGGAAATGCCAGCATGGTCTGGTTCTGCTAAAAGCCCTCTTCTGGGCTGCAGAAGGAAACTTCTTGCTCTGTCCTCATACGATGGGAGGGTGAGGGATCTCTGTGAAGCCTCTTTTTAGAGAGACATTAATCCTATTCTTGAGGACTCTACTCTCATGACCTAATAACTCCCCAAAGTTCCCGTCTCTTGATACTATCACAGCGGACATTGAGATTTTGACTACGGTTAGGCAGACACAAGCTTTGAGACCATTGCAGGTTGCTTCTAGCATGTGGCTATTTTAAATAAAGCTGCTATGAACATTGGTGTATGGATATCTGAGTTCTTGCTTTCAATTCTTCTAGGTATGCACCTAGGACTTGCTGGATCATGTGGTAATTCTATGCTTAACCTTTTGAGAAGCCCACAAATGCATTTTGCATGTTGTATTTTAGTTTTTATAAACTTGCAATTATTGAGACCACTTGTTGACCTTCTGGTAGAAAGGAACCTCCTTCTCTGCATCCAGTCAGTTAATGCTGCCCATTGAGCAGGGTACTTCTGAGTAGCATATGCTAAAGTGAGCTGGATGGGATTATCTCCATTTTGGAAATGGGAAACAAATAAGAAAGACTAAGTCACTCTTCTCTTGGTAATGAAAGCTCCACTAACTTTCCCTAGCTCTGCCTCTAGGAAGCCTCACCAAGTGCTTGTGGGCAGCCTTCATGGCTTTCTACTAGATTCCCTTGACCCAGGGTGGACTTGTGAACACCACGCTGTGGGGTTCAGGTGGGAGCTATTTCCACCCCTGTGCGCAACCTCAAGCCAACCTGTCACAAATTTGTCAAGGAGAGGGAAGATGAACTTAGTTCATTCCATGATCCGGTAATAGTTCTAAATGTGCACTTAGTATAGTGGGAAAGGATATGGCCTCAAAGCCAGCTGGCCTGTGCTCAGGTCCAGTTCTACAGTCTATTGGTTATGTGATTTTCACTATAATTATTTAACTTTGCTGTGCCTCAGCTCCCTCATCTGTAAATTGAGGATTAATAATAGTGCTTTAGTCTTGCATATGATTGTTGTGAGGGTCACCTGAGTTAACACAGGTAAGAAGTACTTTAGAAAAAAGCCTGAACTCTAGAAATGCTCTGTGAGTGGCAGTAGTTTTAACAGTATTGACATGATTATGCCCAGGAAGTATAAATTCTATAAACCATAATAGTTGTTAGCAAACTAATTATAGATCACCACTGTAGCACTGGTAATGAAAAAAAAAAAAAGAACAGCATTAGGAGGACACACATGAACAGAGCACAGAAAGACAGAGCTAGAGGGGTTGAAAAAGTCCCTTTTCATTATGTTTGGTCTGATGTTACAAGCCTGGAAAATGTTAACCGCTTGGCCTCTTAAATTTGTTTCTCACTTCCAAATTGGAGAGAATTGCATCATTATGTGGATTTACTGAGGCAAAGATAGGGCTTTATAAATTATTATCACTAAACAAATACAAACACTTAAATTAACAATGTGAGTAGCCCTTCAGCAACAGCTCTCATTGTCTAAATGCTGTTTGTGACCAGGGAGGTTGTGGGAAATGTGGAGTAGGTTCAGAGGCCAAGGTCAGACAGGAGTAAGAGGTGGAGTTTCTATGCAGTGTAGTGGGCCAGATTAGTATCTGCCCACTGAGGATGTGGATAGGATGAACTGCACCAGAGGTTGAGGAATTTGGGCTAATTTTTATACAGCATTGAATTTAAAATACCAAAAGGAGTTCTTGAAGAAAATAGTGAAATTTGAGTGCCCCCCTCCCCACCCCCCCTTCCCACTAGTGATTATTCAATGTACTAGAGAAAGAAGCTACACACCCAGTAGGTGGTGTAGCAAAGATGGGCGATGGACTGGAGGCTCTCCAGCCTTGAGGCAGCTTGGTTATTAGGTCTGATTCTGTGACGTAATCTGCAACTAGGTATTTATTTAGCAGTCACCTTGCGCCATCTATGGGTCAATATGTTTCCTTGCAACTTAGACCGTAAGTCCTTGTGACACCTGTTCAGATACAATGTGATTTCATTTTTGTAAAAGCCTTATTTCAGTTTTGGTTTCCTTGTTTTTGTTTTGGGTAGATTCAACACTTTTGTGACTATCAAGAATCCTCTCTCTCAAGCAAGGGAGAAATTTTGCCTTGAAATGTAGACATGCATGAACAAACACCTCAGTGTCTGGATTTCATTTGGTAATATGATTTGAATAGCCAGGAAATCCTCTCCTCTATGTTAAATGACAAGGACGTCATTAAAAAAACACAAAAAAACCCAACCCTGTGAGGCTTGCATTTTCCCACAGTTTACTGGGAAAGGGGATGGACCAGGCGTTGAAGTTATTTTTACTTTCTATTGTCCCAGTGTTTTTTTCTTAGCACCAATTGGTATAGAGAAGGCCATTGACAGAACAAAGGAAAGTGCAAGTGCTGTGAAGGGAAGGAAGGCAAGGGAAATCAGGGAGGACTTTGGAGGGGATGAAGTGGATTCTGGATTTTGGAGGAAATGAGAGTCATAGGAAAGGAGAACACCACCTGTCCTCCATATTTGCAGTTCATGACAGCCTCACATAGAAAGAGAAACAAGTTTCTCATAAAGTTGCCTCATATCAAGCTTTTCCCCCTTCAGTTTCCCTGTCTATGGCACCTGCCTCTTTCTGTGCTAAGCTCCCTCGTCCTCTCCCTGGTCCAACTATGCTGGTGGTCTCTTTGAGTTTCTGGAAAGCTCATGCTCTCCATCACTTGATGGAGCCTGCTGCCTCTGCTTGGAACCCTCCTTATCCTGGTAAGTCCTTTTCATCCCCCAGACTTCAGCTTCACAGTCACTTACTGGACGCCTTGCCTGATGCCCTTGCACATGCCGCATACTGACTGCATTCTGGCCTCTCCTTTGGAAGTAACATCACATTTTCAGGGTTATAGGTCCAACATTTGTCTTCTGGATTGCACGTGGGAGACCTGTCTGTATCCTCATTGTCCAATATGAGGGCACATGAAGGGATAAGGAGGAACAACGCAAAATTGTACATGTTCCATTATTAAGCTTTCTTTGGAGGTTCATTTTATTAATTTGAAAATACTTTGCTTTATTTTTTTATTTTATTTTAATTTTTATTATTTTTAGAGAAAGAGAGTGCATATAAGCAAGGGAGAGGGGCAGAGGGAGAGAGAGTATCTCCAGCAGGCTCCATGCTCAGCATGGGGCCTGATGTGGGGCTCGATCCTATGACCCTGGGATAGTGGCCTGAGCTGAAATCAAGAGTCAGATGATCAACTGACTGAGCCACCCAGGTACCCTTTTTTGAGGGTTATTTTAGGAAACAAGCAAAAGATAACAAAATACCCAATCACCAACTCATGGTAGGGTTGGGGGTGAGAATGTTGTGGGTGCCATTTTCTCACCACAGCAATGGGGCAGGCCCCTGTTTTCTGATGCCCTTCTGGTCCTGTGGGAAGAAGGGGAAACACTCTAGGGTAGAAGTTGTTTTTATTCCTGTCCCTGAGGATAGAGGTAGCATAATGATCATGCAGAGAGGCCTCTAACTGGAGCATGATAAGACCACCAGGCTGAGGAAGGGAGCGAGAACTTTTCTCCATCAATGAATTGAGAAAAGCCATTTCCCAGAGTGCAGAGAAGAACTGGAAAAATTATGTCCATAATGCAATCCTTTGAAATATGTCCTAAAATATGTAATAAACTGTAAATCAACTACAAAGAGGACTGTGCTGGGGCTTGAATGTGTTGAGCTCAACACATTTTGAACTGAATAGAAATTAGAAGAGAAGGGGCCAAGTGATCCCTCTCTAAGCTTCTTTTTTGTTTTGTTATGAATACAATAAAATCTTGAGGTTATATACAAAATAATAATAATAATATACAACTTTGAAGGTGAGAAAGAGAAATGGCATCCTGTGGGATGATTTTGGCTGCAGTATGAATTGGAGAGGTCAGTCCAGGAAAAACGGGTGGCTGGTAGGATGGGAACCACACACATGAAGCAGTGTGTGAGGACCTGGAGCTTAGAGACTATGGGGTGCTCAGGGTCCCCACTGGGGGTGCCCAGATGTCAGGGGCACCTGGATCATCAGTTAGTGTCAAGATGGTCCTAGAAAACTGTCCCCAGTTTTTCTGGCAACTGTTGCCTCACCTGGAGCCGGTGACTGACACCCCTTTAGGTTTCAGAAAACTCACATAGGCTCAGAGGGAGTTGCTTATGCTATACCCACAGAGTTGACTAAAATCTTTGAGTCCAGTCTGGCTAACCCCATTATCCGGATTTTGACAAGGGAAAACCCCAAGTGTTGGATTTAAGAATATGTATTGAGTGTCTACTGGCCATACAATATTTCATGGCTCCTTGCACTGTCCTAAAGCCTTCCCTTGCTGATAAATCAAGATCTGGCCCTTCAAAGTTTTTTTCTGAAGAACACAAACTGGGCACTACCTCAGGCAGTAGAAAAGAGCACTGACCTGTCAGGAGAGTCTGGGTTCTACTCTCAGCCTCACCATGAACTGTCTCCATGAGCAAGACACTTCACCCATCTGGAACCCAACTTCTTCACCATAAGATGAAGGAGCTAATGTTCCTTCCTTCCATGTCTAATATTCTGTAATTCTGTGTTCCAGTAATTGGATGTAGTGATGTAGCTTGGTTCTAGAAAACAAATAGAGGTATCCCTCCCGTAACACCTTGAATATGTCCCTTTAAAATTCATATGTTGAAGCCCTAAACTCCAGTGTGACTGTATTGGAGATAGAGACTTTATGGAGTTAATTAAGTTTAATGAGGTCAAAAGTATTGTATCCTAATCCAATAGGACTGCTGTTCTTAATAGAAGACAAAGACACCAAATCTCTTTCTCTCTCTCTGCTTGTGCGCAGAGGAAAGGCCATGTGAGGACATGGTGAGAAGGTGGCTATCTGCAACCCAAGAAGATAACTCTTCCCAGACACCAACCCTTCTGGCCCCTTGATCTTCCAGTCTCTGGGACTGTGAGAAAATAATTTTCTGTTGTAAGCCACCCGGCCTATAGTATTCTGCTATGGTAGCCCAAGTGGACTAAATTATTTCCCTGCTCCTCAAGAGCTAGATTATAATTTGTTGGTCTGTGGCTTCTGCGAGAGGTTGCATTGAACTTTTTCCATTGACAAAGGAACAGCAAAATAAACTTGATGCTGAAAAAGAAGGCATTCCTCTGCCAGAACATTTATAGGCCATGTTTATTAAGCCCCTAGTGATCAAGTCTTTCTCAGAGTAGAGTCATGGATGTCTCTGGGGTATTTTCTCTGACCCCAACCAATTCTGACACACCACCTGAGTGTCCAGTAATTCAACTCAATTATGACATTATTTGCCTGGAGTTAGCATCAGATCCCCAAACTTAAAGACTGGCCTCACATCAGATGCCAGTGGCAAGTCCCAGGACACCTGCACTTCTGATCAACTAGCTATAAATCTGAGCTATGGCAGTTTGAAAGAAGGGATCACAGGACTTAGGAAAGCTTTGTTTAAGTTTACTGGCTTATTGTAAAGGATACAACTAAGGAAGAGCAAAATGGAAGAGATACATAGGCAAGTGTTGAGGGTTGTGGCACAGATTCCATGTGCTCTTCAGGCTCTTCAGCACTTCAATGTATTTACCAACCTCGAAACTCTCCCAACCTCATTGTTCAAAAGTTTTTATAACCCAATTTCCAGTCCTTCCCTCCTCTCTCCCAAGGTCAGTGGGTGGGGCTGAATGTTTCAACCCACTGACCCTTTGGTCTTTTTGGTGATGAGCTCCAGCCTGAGGCTATCTAAGGTCTCACCCTAGAAGTCACCTTATTAGAATAAACTCAGTTGTGATTGAAAGGGGTGCATTATGCCACTTCTATCACTCAGGAAATTCCAAGGTTTTTAGAAGCTCTGTGCCAGGAACCAGGGATAAAGACCAAATATATTTTTTATTATACTACAATGTCCAACATGTAACATGCTCAATCTTGGGTGGTCTCCTTGTAGTTGTTGTTGAGCCTGTGGAGCTACTTTCTGAGTTAAAATTGAGCATGGAACTGTGGAAAAGATGTTAGTGACTCAAGATTTTTTTCTACAACTTCTGCCAAATATCTTGGTTGTAGAGCGCTGGATAAAGTGGACAGCTGTCTACCAAGTAGACTGCAGGGTTTCCAGAAAGGAAGGACTATACTGTGATCCCAAAGACCTAGATCACAAGACAAAGAACACAGAAGTGTGGAGAGTTGGGCTTGTAGGTCTTCTTTTCCCTGGCTCTTCCCTGTTTGGGGCTTGGCAGTAGGTGGACAGTGAGTAATCTCTCAGGACCCACCTGTTCCAAGGACCCACCGAGCAGAAGCAGGAGCAGGCAAGCAGCAAAAAGCAGAGCACCAAATATAGAGAAGGGGAGTCCCTGTGAGGAGTCTGAGGGATCTGAACACCCAGACTAACAGGTATGTCAGTGTCCATGGACTTCATCTGGACCCTGAGATTTCTGTGGGTCAGCAGCAGATCTTGTTCAGGCTTTCTTGGTGTGACAAGATGTTGACATTACTCAGTGGGATGGAGAATGCAGGGCCAATGGACAGCTGTAGGTTCCTGTGACCACACGGTGCCTGGTCCTGCTGTGAGCGTTATGCATGTCTGCTTGGATAGCCCCAAGGCCAGCCAGCCACATTCCCAGGGCCTGTGGTGAAGTCTTATTTATTCTCATTCCTTGTATTGGAAGTATGTTTAATTTGGAAAAAGACCACACTGAGATTTGAGTTCATATTGTACTCTCAAAGCTGTGTGTGAAGCAAAATTATTTCCTTCTCTTTTGTCTGCCATTGACATATCTACATTAGAGTTCATAATGTCATTCCAAAGGCATTTGCTAAGAATTTTGGAGGTAAAGGATTTTTCTGAATTCTCATAGAAATAAATACTCTTAACGAGTAGATACATCTTGGGGAATCTGGGTGGCTCAGTCTGTTAAGTGTCTGACTTCTGCTCAGGTCATGATCTTTTGGTTCATGAGTTCAAGCCCTACGTTGGGCTCTAAGATGTCAGCTTAGAGCCTGGAGCCTGCTTCGGATTCTATGTCTCCCTCTCTCTCTGTCCCTCCCTCATTCATG
>NC_043702.1:30695770-30697543 GCF_006229205.1 Suricata suricatta | reverse complement strand
AAGAGGCTTTAGAATTTTGTCAGAATTTTATAGAATAAGGTAGAGGGGCCCATCTTCCAATCAAGCATTCTTTTGAACTTTTGAACTTCTTAGGTCATTATCACTGCATTCCTGGAATGAGATCACCTTTAATGGTGCGTGCATATCTGCCTCATACACCGCACAAACTAGGAGGAGAGGGAAAGTTCTCATGGGCAGATGGAGAAGAGTGGTCTCACTCATGTAAGGCATTTGTGTCCCATGTCAGGCACAGCTAAACACTGACCTGGGAAAGCATGACGTCACCACACAAACTGGAGGCAGGGAAGGGGCAGCTGGGCGGCTCAGTGGGCTGAGCACCTGACTCTTGGCTCAGGTCATGATCCCAGGGGCATGGGGTTCAGCCCTACTGTGGGCTTCATGCTGAGTATGGAGCCTGCTTAAGATTATCTCTCTCTCTAAAATAAAAAATAAATGAATAAAGAAATAAAATTGGAGGCAGGGGAACATTGCTTGGAAGGGCCCCTTGGTGGTGGGAACATTAGGGGCAGGCAAGAGGTTGTATAAACAAAGCACATACCTGCCCCCACTCCCACTTCCTTCAGTGCTGTAACTGGAGGCAGGCCTGTGGTCAGAACCTGCACAGGTTAGAGCCTGTGCATGGGCCTGCATATGTGGCTCCAGGCCTAGGGTCAGTTGGTGGTGGTCTGTATTCTTTTACTATTGCTGCCATAACAAATTAACACATATTTAGCAACTTAATACTCATCTATTATTTTACAGTTCTATGGGTCAGGAGTCCAGGCACACATGGCTCAGCTGGTTGTGTTCTAGATTTCACGAGGCCAAAATCAAGGTGTGGGAAGGGCTCTGGGGATGGGCTCCATTTCTGTGTGGATATTGGCAGCATTGCTCTTTGACTATACGGTGCACCCAGAAGTATTATCAGTGGGAATTTGTTTCAGTTCCATTTGTGTTGTTTTACCAGTTAGACATAATTACTTCAACAAGTGTGAATGATACTGATGCCAGCAGAACCTCCAGACCTTTCAGACTTAACTGCTAAGAAAATTAGTTGATCATAATAAAACTTGAGGGTTTCTACAAGGCTATTGTGACAAACCAGTTCTGTAATGGAAAAGTATCCATTTTGAATAATACGGATCTAACTATTGGCTGCTGCTGTGCTCTCTGTAAATTCTGAGTATGAAACTTAAACTCTGTGCCTAATGAAGGTATCTTCTAGAGTTTTTTGGGAGAAGGAAAACTGGAAAATTAACTTGTATTTTTGCCAGAAGATTCTTCCTCGAGATGTATGTCAGGGCCTTCAACAAATTTCTATATCCAAAGTTCAGGATGTGTGTGGAATACTCCTTTGGGGCTAAAACCGTTTACCCCAGGATTCATTGGGTTGGAAATCCATAGCAAGATTCTGTTTAAAACTTAACATGGTGTTTTCCTATTTTATATTTAGTTTTCCAGCTAGTAAATTCCTCCTTTTTTCTTTTAAGTTGGCTTCAAGCTTGCTCCTGAGCTAAGTTACTTGTAAGTGTTCTGGATAGAAACTGTTTGAAATAGCAATTTGTTAAAAGAGATGATAGAAAATGAAATGCTCAAACTAAGCAAAGATTTTTAAATGCCATAAGAAATCTTGGAGGATTTACTTTAAAATGTATTTGAAATGATCATTATCACTTTGGTGGTAATGATCCCCCTCCCATACAACTACCATGAGGAATTGATGTTGTATTTTTTCCATTGTACCAAAAAGATAAATGGTTAAAAATGGTCAGG
>NC_043702.1:30601836-30695670 GCF_006229205.1 Suricata suricatta | reverse complement strand
ACTTCTTAGGTCATTATCACTGCATTCCTGGAATGAGATCACCTTTAATGGTGCGTGCATATCTGCCTCATACACCGCACAAACTAGGAGGAGAGGGAAAGTTCTCATGGGCAGACGGAGAAGAGTGGTCTCACTCATGTAAGGAAGGCATTTGTGTCCCATGTCAGGCACAGCTAAACACTGACCTGGGAAAGCATGATGTCACCACACAAACTGGAGGCAGGGTAGGGGCAGCTGGGCGGCTCAGTGGGCTGAGCACCTGATTTTTGGCTCAGGTCATGATCCCAGGGGCATGGGGTTCAGCCCTACTGTGGGCTTCATGCTGAGTATGGAGCCTGCTTAAGATTATCTCTCTCTCTAAAATACAAAATAAATGAATAAAGAAATAAAATTGGAGGCAGGGGAAGACATTGCTTGGAAGGGCCCCTTGGTGGTGGGAACATTAGGGGCAGGCAAGAGGTTGTATAAACAAAGCACATACCTGCCCCCACTCCCACTTCCTTCAGTGCTGTAACTGGAGGCAGGCCTGTGGTCAGAACCTGCACAGGTTAGAGCCTGTGCGCGGGCCTGCATATGTGGCTCCAAGCCTAGGGTCAGTTGGTGGTGGTCTGTATTCTTTTACTATTGCTGCCATAACAAATTAACACATATTTAGCAACTTAATACTCATTTATTATTTTACAGTTCTATGGGTCAGGAGTCCAGGCACACATGGCTCAGCTGGTTGTGTTCTAGATTTCACGAGGCCAAAATCAAGGTGTGGGAAGGGCTCTGGGGATGGGCTCCATTTCTGTGTGGATATTGACAGCATTGCTCTTTGACTATACGGTGCACCCAGAAGTATTTTCAGTGGGAATTTGTTTCAGTTCCATTTGTGTTGTTTTACCAGACATAATTACTTCAATAAGTGTGAATGATACTGATGCCAGCAGAAGCTCCAGACCTTTCAGACTTAACTGCTAAGAAAATTAGTTGATCATAATAAAGCTTGAGGGTTTCTACAAGGCTATTGTGACAAACCAGTTCTGTAATGGAAAAGTATCCATTTTGAATAATACGGATCTAACTATTGGCTGCTGCTGTGCTCTCTGTAAATTCTGAGTATGAAACTTAAACCTGTGCCTAATGAAGGTATCTTCTAGAGTTTTTTGGGAGAGGGAAAACTGGAAAATTAACTTGTATTTTTGCCAGAAGATTCTTCCTCGAGATGTATGTCAGGGCCTTCAACAAATTTCTATATCCAAAGTTCAGGATATGTGTGGAATACTCCTTTGGGGCTAAAACCGTTTACCCCCAGGATTCATTGGGTTGGAAATCCATAGCAAGATTCTGTTTAAAACTTAACATGGTGTTTTCCTATTTTATATTTAGTTTTTCGGCTAGTAAATTTCTCCTTTTTTCTTTTAAGTTGGCTTCAAGCTTGCTCCTGAGCTAAGTTACCTGTCAGTGTTCTGGATAGAAACTGTTTGAAATAGCAATTTGTTAAAAGAGATGATAGAAAATGAAATGCTCAAACTAAGCAAAGATTTTTAAATGCCATAAGAAATCTTGGAGGATTTACTTTAAAAGTATTTGAAATGATCATTATCACTTTGGTGGTAATGATCCCCCTTCCCATACAACTACCATGAGGAATTGATGTTGTATTTTTTCCATTGTACCAAAAAGATAAATGGTTAAAAATGGTCAGGGTATTTTGTATCGTCAAGGCATGCATATTCTAAAGGATTCAATGTTAGTTCCACGGCACTGGCTTCATCACCTGTCAATCCTATGAATTCACCCAATACTGTAATGTTCATACTTGTACAATCTTCCCTGTCCTATGACTTTAAGTTCTCTTCATTAACCATGACCTGGTATTAGTTCATAGAGCTTCTTATGGCAAAAATAAAATGCTATAATTCTGAAAAAAATCTGCTTGTAAGCTCATTTAAATTGCTGACAAAACTCACTCCATGTGACTGTAGGAATGAAGTTCCATTTCCTGGCTGGCTGTTGGCCAGGTATCACTCTTTGCCTTTAGAGGCTTCCCACATTCCTTGGCTCATGGCCTCCTTTTATCAGTTTTCAAAGCCGACCACCTCAGGTTGAGTCCTTCTCGTGCTTTGAATCTCTGATTTTCACCTTCTGCCTCATTCTCTTCCATTTTCAGAAGAAGAAAATTCTCTGCCTTGAAGGGCATATGTGGGTAGATTTGGCCCACTTACATAATACAGGCTGATCTCCCTATTTAAGGTCTATACCTTAATTATATCTGCAAAGTCCCTTCTGCCATGTAACACAACAAATTCAGAGGTTCCAAGGATTGGAGTGTGAATATCTTTGCAGGCCATCATTCTGCCTCACCACAAGGATTGTTGGTAGTCCTAAAGCAAGCACTGAGCTTGTCCTGTACCTGACATGAGTGAGCTTCACCCCAAATCAGCATTAGCACCATTCTGGGGGGCCAGTGTTGCATGAACCTATGAAAGAAATATTCTACAGGCATGAACAACCCACTTGGCAGGCTACCCTCTTGGAACGAGGCCTGACTATGGGGCCAAGAGCTCTTTGTGTCCTGTGGTCCACTTCCCACATGGGTAGGGGGATTGGGTAGAGAGTTGGTATGTTGGTGAACAACCCCAAAGGGGATGCAACAGAAACTAAGGCCAACAAATTTTCCTGTTTGGGCCTCTGACTGGACGGTACTACTGATTCTGGGTGTTCCCAGGCATTTGAAGGGAACCCAAGGGAGGCATTCCAGAATATAAGGGTCCCCTGAAATGGGTCAGGTTCTAAGGACAAGGCAGCATTGCTTCCAGCAACTAACTTGACCAAAGCTTAACTTCTTACTCTTAATGCAATATCTCAATAGAGTGTAGTTCAATGCCCTATTGGGGTTTTCCCTGATTAGGCAGTGGGTGTGACAGAGAGCACAGAGGTTTTCATTTCAGCCAGCCTTGGTTCAAATTCCAGATATACTCCATAGTGGCTGGATGACCTAGGGCAAGATACTTAATCACATGAGCCATAGTCTCTTCACCTGTATAGTAAAATGAAGGCAATTATAGTGAATATTGGCATGCAAAGGAATGACAGATATCATAGCTACTTTACACTTCTATCTGCTTATTTCCACCTCTAACATTGGATGATTAAGTGAAATGGCATTTGTAAAAACACTTGGAATACAATAAGCATTCCATACTTTCAAGGATAAAGATTAACTGAACCTAGTGGTAGGCTGATAAATGTTTAACAACTGGCCCTCTGGGGGAGGAGTGGAGGAGGACTTGAAGCATTTGCCAATTTCCGTGGTGCACATACTCCCACAATGGCTAATTTTGCACTACCAACATGGTGTCACTATTCGGGGAGTGGTGAAGTGATGCTAACAGTTGGATCTCTTGGGAACGTGGGAGCCAGCTCTAGCACCCACTGGTTGAGCTCTTACTGTGTGTCAGGCACAGTGTTCGTGCTGGAGACAGTGATGGAAATGATGGAGTTCATAGTTTTCTTCTTTGCTCTTCCCTTTTCCCAACCCAAAGTACAATCCTCCAAAATACTTTGTAAATAAGATGTGGTTCTAGGTAGAGAAGCATGAACCCAGTAACCTCTGAAGATGTCTCTCAGCTCTTGGCTGACCCAGTAGAGGAAGTGTTATTTCTGGCTTCTTTGCAAGCCAGCAGTCTTGTTTCCATAGAGCTGAGTGGGGTATGATTAAGGCCAGAAATGCTGTTCCTTTCATTGGTTTGGGGTTTGGTGTTGGTGGAGACATTTCATTTCCTGGAGGCCCACTTAGCAACACTAGGAGGGGAAGGTGCTGGCTCATCCATTCATTCTTGTGAGGACTGAATGCCCCTGTGAGAACTGGAGTCATTTCCCAGTTGTGTGTGGTCACACCCCTAGTCATGCCCATGCTTCCTTCTCCTGGGGCACTTCAAGGATGCCAGGAATTCCATTGTGATTAGCATCTGGTATTCTTGTTAGGAAGGCAATTTAACTGTTTCAAAGTGGGAAAGATATTTTCTGAAGGTTGTAGAAGGAAGCAGGTTGAGCAATGTCTATGTGGAGTACTTGGAAATGTGTAAACTGGTAAAATGAGAGACCAAGGAGAGGTAGGTTGTCTCTACCTCACCATCTTGAGTCACTGAACTCATATACTGTAAGTTGCATTATATCATTTCTCAGAAACCAATCTCTTTTCTCAGGTTAAGTTTCCATGTAACGTGATCTTAAGGGGGAAAAAAAGCACAATGCAAGCACTGTCGTTACTAGAGTTTAAAAGGGGGCATTAAAAATAAAGTTAATATCTGGCCTGCTTAATACTACAACCAATTGAAAAGTAATATAAAAGCTGAGATCGTAATGGCTTTCTTTGGTGTGTGTATGAACTTACAACAAAGTTTACTTGGGATATTTGAGATTTTATTTATTCATTGTTTTTAGCATACCTGGAAAATTAAAATATGTAATCATGCTAAATACCCAAGTTTTAGAATAAAGGACAAACTGTCAGAATTTCAGAATGGCTCCACAATATAAATAAAAAGGGGAAAGTAAGACTCAAGGATGGCACAAAGTAGAAAAACAACTGCAGTTTATTTTTGGAGCAGCATGGGTATGGGTGGGGGTGCTTTCATTTCACCAACGCATGGGTGCCAGGTGGTTCGTTTTTAAGTTTTTCCATTCTAGACAACTCTAATTGATTTCTCATGTGTCGAGGATTTAGCACTGTCAGTTAATTTCCAGAAGAACTTCTACATTTATTGTAGAATAAGATACCTTTTTCCAGGTTGGAGATTTGGGGGTTCAATACAGCAAATGTGCAAAAAGAATTAGATGAATATTTTGCCCTAATTTTTAAAAAATCTCATCCACTTTCTTTTTTTGCTTGAAGTATTATATAATTACAATATAAAAGCTAAAATTTATTGAGTCCTGTCTGTATAGATATCATTACTCTTTGTTTCTATTATGAAACTTTACAGATAATAAGGTATTCTAGAAGTTGGCCTATGCTGGCAAGACCTGGTAACAGGAAAACGTGGAAATATGGGGTCAATGAATAGTGTAAATTCAACTGAGGAAAATTAAGTTAAAATGGCAAAATGTGATTTTAAGAGGCTATTGTTACAGCTTTGAATGCTAGAGTAGGGGGCTTATATTTTAAAATTATCAATGAATTTATTTTCCCTGAAAATTTTAAGGTATTAATGGTGTTGTATTATCAGAAGTATATTTTGTGGATATATGTGGAAATATATAAAAGCAATATTGGGACAAGGAAAGGATAAAAACATGAATTAGGACTGGGATCATCAGAAAAAATACAGGATGCCCAGTTAAATTTAAATTTCAGAGAACCACCGAATATTTTTTAAGTATAGGTGCGTCCCATGCAATGTTTTGGACATATTTGAGACATACTAAAAAAGTGTTTATTTGTATTTTATCTTAAATTCACACTTAATTGGGTACCTTATATTTTTGTTCGCCAAATTTGACAACCCTATTTAGGAGGCTATTCTAATAGTCTAAGTAAGAGGTAACAAAGGCTAACCTGGGCAGTGCAAAAGGCAGCTGATAGAAGGGTATGGATATGAAAAAGCTGGAAAGGAAAAATTGATATGGCTTGCAACACTATAATGTGGGAAGATGAGCCAGAATCCAAAAGACTAATTTTCTTCTAGAATATTCAGATATTTTAAGGAAAGAAAATTGACTAACGACATAGAGTAGTGATTCTGCAAATTGATAGCCTTGATTAGTACAGTGACACAAACATTAAAAGACATTATTGCAATTTTAAGTTAAATTGAATTAAAAATTTAATAAAAGCTATAGTCTTTGAAGAATAATTAACACTTTCATAGATGTATCTCACCGTTTAAATATTTTATTAATAGCATCGGGAATATAAGTCTGCTTTTTCATAACCCAGATAAATGAAAGCTCATGGATCTTATTCTCCCAAGTCATTTAAAGTTGTACCCTAAATCAAACAACAGCTGTGTGTTTCATTTCTGCTGAGGAAATAGCCTTTGAAATGAATCTGTTATCAAGCTGGGCAAAATAACTTGTGTCTCATATCAACCAGCAGGATTAAAGGGTGTTTTACAAAATCCTACATCAAAACTATTAAACAATATTCTCATGTTATTTTAGCACAGTAAACTGGGCCATTATATCTTTTAAGACTTCCGTTTCTAGATATACCTATTACTGAACATATATAGGCATATATTCTATTTCAAGATGGTAGAATGATTTAGAAATTAAAAGATGTCCCTTGAGACCCTTTACACTCTTATAAAGTCCATTGAAATTTATTCAATAAAGACTTATTGGTACCTTTGTGGACTTAGTTTCTACCAATTACAAGGAAGACAGATCCTCTTTATCTTAAAGAACAAATCAATTATGGAGTAACCAAGTTGGAAGGAAACATCAGAGAAAAAAACCTTGTTTCTCTTTTTCTGTGGCCCCTACCTCTGTCTGCTGTGGCACTGCAGTATCCGCCTGTATCTGCCAGGGTCCACTTAGGGGACAGAAACCACACTATTTGAACAGAGAGACTGTAACATAAGGAGTTTACCAGGCCTAGCGATGTGAACTAGGTAAACGAGAAGCAAAAAGAGAACTAGCAACTGCAAATACCACCCCAGGGTGGGGTGAACAAGATGAAGAGGTTGGAATCACTAAAGCTTAGGAACTTATGGAGGGACCCTTATCTGTCTGGGACCCGGACCTCTGAGGAGGGGTGTCCAGTTGGTTAGTGCTGGCATCTCTGAGGAGTAGGGGTGGGGGCAATGAAACTGGTTCTGCAAATGTTGGGGGAAAAAATTGCAAAATGGATCCAGCTGATGCTAATGGAAGAAAATGCAGCTGCAAAAGTGAAGTGAGCCTTGGGTGATGTTCACACAAACATGGAGCAGACAAGAAAAGGCAAGTTGCTTCTTCCTGCTTCAGCCTTGCAGTCTCCTGAGTCTAGCGTGAATCCAGTTGTTGAATGTAGAAATGGTTTCAGACTTTCAGCCTCCACACCACACTGGGTGGTAGAGAAGAGTTGATCTGAGCTGAGAGACCATAACTTAATGACTGGCACACCTCTTAAATGCTTCTCTTGAATCACCTCTTGCCTTTTCCAGTGAGAGCTCTGTTCTGCACTGGAGTGCTCTTCCCAAAGCTCTTAAAGCTTCTTATGATCTCAAAATAAAGGCAAAAATTTCTGCTATGACCCATAAACTCTGCATCAGTTGACTCCTAGACCTCTTTGTTGCCTTGCTGGCCTCTCTTCTAAAATATGCCATGTTCTTCCCCCTCCTGGGCTTTTGTCCATATTACTTCCTGTATCTGGAATGTTTCTCCCCTTCTTTGAGAAGTTTAGTCCTATTCAGTGTTCAGATCTCAGCTCAGGAATAATCACCCTCTTTAGGAGAGACTCATTTGGTCCCTAGACTAGAAGCCCTGTTAAATGCTTCCAGGGCTTCCTTGCTTTTTCATGATTTGAAATTGCATTGTTGTATTTGACTAATGTCTGTTTCCTTACTATAGTGTGAGCAGCTAGTTAGAAATAATGTCTGTTTTGCTTACCACTATTTTCTCAGTAACTACAAGGTGTTTGGCACATAGTAGGTATTCAACAAATATGTATCACATGACTGAGTGGCTGAATGAAATTATTTTGTGAAGATGAATAATTTATTTTCACACTTTAGGATGCTATTGTCATAATTACTGTGATTTTATTATAAGCAAAAACTGTTGGTATGGAGCACTCTGAAACATGTTGGTTTTTCAGGGTCCAGGTTCAAGGCAGTGAGTCCCAAATAGTGGGAGACTCTTCTTTTGCAGCTCATCCCAAGGTCCAGTTTCCCAGGGTTCTTTTTATTTCCTAGATTGGCCTATTTCTAAATGAAGGCACCTTTATCCATGGGGTTGATTACAGACAACAGAACGTAATAGGCCAGTATTATTATAGATAATGCACATGCAGTGGTATTTGTATGTGGGTAAGTGTATGCTTGTATGAGTACTTATTATTCCTTTCTGAATCCCAAAATTAAAGGGCAGTTTGCTTGCTTGCATACTTAATTAATTTAAATCTTTCTCAGAGTTTGGGTGGCTCAGGCTTTAGTAGCACACCAGTTGGATTGTAATGTTAGAGTTCTGATTGCATGCTCTCAAGGCTCAGTCCAGTTTACTTTAACATAACATGAAATTGGGTCTGTAGATCCCTCATTTTCAAGGTCCCAGCAACAGATTTACTGCATGGCTCTCTTTGTACAAAACACTGCTCCATGAGAATAAGAGCAAGTGTGCATACCCAGCATCATCCAAGTTCATTCTTAGAAAAGAAACATTTCTTCAAAGGAAATATGGTCTGCTTACCCTACAGACAACCTTTTACATTCTCAGAAGAGCAGTTTGCTTTTCTGGTGTGACATTATCTCAGATATCTGTGTTTACAATTAGGGTCTTTGTTCTATAAATGAAAAGCCTACTTGAACAATTTTATGGTCTATATCAAAGATTTGTTTGAGTCTTCACCTCGCAAGACAGAAAAGTGCTTACAACCTTGAAATGGTGGTTCTAGTTTGTTTACCCTTCCCATCAGTGCTTCAAAGATGTGAAGACTAAGTTACAGTCAGGGCTTAGGTTTAAAGTACCATGAGTAACACATCCCCCCCCCCCCCCCAGTCTCTGCAGGAAGACAGTTTCTTATAAGCACATTTATCCATTCAGTCATCCACTCATTCAACACTCATTTACTGAGTGTTTACTATGTATGAGGTATTGTTTGGTACTGAAACTCTTCAGCAGATAGTTGATAAGGAGAGATCATAAATAAATAAGATAATGTCAGATAATGGTAAGCACCATGCTGAAAATAGAATGATTTGTGGGCCTTCATTAAGATAGGTGCCATTGACATCATTGATGACACCATACTTAAGAGGAAATCTGAATGATGAGAAGGAACCAATCTTACCAAGATATGGGGGAAGATTCCTTCAGGCAGAGGGGACAGAATGTGCTAAAGTCTTCATGTGGGAATAAATTTGGCTCAGCATGCGTACAGTGTAGGGAGCGTGGGGGCCTGGGAAGAAGAACCCAAACCTGAGATTATGGCAAAAATATGACTTCCCTCTTCTACACTCTACACTACTCTGCCTTTGTCCTGTGCTGGAGCTACTGCATTTTCTGTTATGTTCAGTCATGATTTTTGGTTAGGGTCAGCTGAGCACCCAGCTGTGCTACTATTATACACTGTCAATTAAACTTCAAATATATTTTCAGAAAATGATAATACAGCTCTAAGCTCAACCTTAAAATGTTTTATAAAAGAGCTACTACATTATACACTTGGGATATTGGAAAATAAGATTAAAACTAGTTACGTGGCCACATATTCTGCTCAATACCCACCTGCCTCACCCAACTTTAATAGAATTACCTCATTTATAAATGTTATAAAACCTAAATAACAATGAGATATAATTACATATCTATTAGAATGATTAAAAAAGTGGTAATGATACCAAGTAGTGGTGAAGAGGCAAAGCAGCCAGAACTTTCATACATTCCCATTGAGAAAGCCAAATGGTTCAGCCAGTTTGACAGCATCTTATGGAGAGAAACATACACTTTCCATATGACCCAGCAAATCCCATATCTGGGTATTTACCACAGAGAAATGAAAACTTAGGTTGACACAGAACCTGTACTTGAATATCCATAGCAGCTCTATTCATAATTACTTAAAAATAGAAACAACTTAAATGTCCTTCAGTGGGTGAATGGGTAAACTAAGATACATCCATCCAATGGAATACTACTTAGCAATAAAAAAGAATAAATGTTCATACACACAACTGGATGAATCTAAAAAGCATTATTTTAAATGAAAGAGGCCAGTCTTAAAAAGTTACATAGTGTATGATGCCATTTATTTGGCATCCTCCAAAAGACAAAACTATAGTGCTAGAGCAAGTGGCTGCCGGTGGTCAGAGCTAAGGAGAAGGCGTGACAATAAAGGATAGCATGAGAGAGTTTTTTGGGATGATGGAATTGTTCTGTACTCTGATGATAGTGGTGGTCTACATATGTGTAAAAATTTATAGAATTGTACATGAAGTAGAAAAAGAGATTTTGTTGTGTGTCAATTTAGAAAATAAGATTAAAATATAAATCTAAACAACAATCATTAAGTATGTTGGTATGTCTGATAAAGAAAGCACAAATCTTTGAGTTTGATAGACAATAAGGAAAAATCTTAAAATCTTGATTGTAATCATTTCTGCATATAGTAAGTTGTTAATCTTTCCAAGCTGAGAGGTCATCACATTGATGTGAATTCAGAAAGTACTATTTACCCTACAGCCAAGAAATTCTTGTCAATTAACAAAACATAATCAGATTCACATAAATTAAAAATTACAATATAGTCAAACCTGGACAAGTTCAATTGACTAGCACATGCTATAGAGTGTTAAATAAAGGTACTGCAAGGAATAAAAAATACAAGATTTATCTTGGTTCCCAAGTAGCTCATGATCTCATAAGGAGAATATGACAAGTAGATAAATAACAACAATACAAGACAGTTTAGGAAATCAGTTAAATAAGGATGCTAAGAGAAGCACAAAGTACAGAGTATCCCTGGCTGTTGAAAGGAGTAGAGATTATATCAGATAGGGGATCAGAAGTCCAAGTGAACTGTTGATTTACTGATCTTATTTTCTGTAGTCTACCTTTGGGAGAAAGAGGTAAACAGTAAGTTCATGTAAGAGATTTTATTAAAAAAATAAAAAAGAATTATTCTTATAGTATCTTTGAGTAATTATGGAGTAAACCCTATCCCCAGGGAAGATTATCTTTCATGGAATATCTAGTGGGTCTAAAACACTGGGAAATCAAGGCTCAGACAACTTTCAAAAGTAGTTTTCTGAACATTTGGATTTTGGTGTGTATCAGGAAATAGAGAAGAGGTTTGGACTAATGCTGAGAATTGATCTTTACCACAGGAAGGGAAAGGGAAAGTGGGTCACTGGCCCAAAGATGGGAGAGAATGGTCTTAAGAGGAATTATGCTCTCATGCCAACTTCAGTTCCATTTTGGGACATGGACTGCAGGTTGCTAATTCTCTACTATATTTTACAGCTAATAAGAATAAATTCACATGGTTATTAAGCCTTCAACAAAGCTGTTCAATCAATGACTTCCCAGCCTACCCTAGAACCAAAGAGCCTGAGTTGGGAGGATCCCCAGAAGTTACCTGTGAATCTACACAGATCTCCCTCTCATTCAGACATTGTTTTATATCCTGATGCATGATCATCCTGCCTTTTATTGAACACATCCAGTACTATTGTCTGCTTTTTGAGGCAGCTCATCTCATTGTTGGATAGCTCTGGTTCTTAATACAAAGAAGAGCTATCTAAGTTGAATTCTTACACCGTGTCTTTCATCCTTTGGACCTCATTGCATCCTTAGAGCCCTCATAGATATTTTATATGCCATGAGGAATTACTGCATTTTGTGAGCCTTTCTTGTACAAAGCCATGGCAGTAAAAACTACTCTGGTTATTCTGGTTACTCTGAGGAGTAATGAGATAATATACCCTAGTCATCTGGCATGGTAGCTGATATAGTAGACATTCAATACATCTTAATTTCTTCTCCCTCTCTGGACATAATCGAGTTTCAAATAGCCATTATTATGTGCCAAGGTTTTTTTTCTCCATAATAAAATCTTTCCTCATTTTTTCATTCACCCATCCATCCATCCATTAATTCACTGATTCATTTTACAAATATTTGTTGAACAGCTACTTTGTGGAAACCCCAATGTAGGCACTGAAGGTACAGTGGGGGGTGAACAGACAGTGCTCCTCCTCATCCTAATCTCATAGGAGTCTAAAGACAGACACATAGGTGATATGAATAGAGTGCTGTAAGGTCTATACCAGGTGTGCCATGGAGAAGAAGGAAGGGAGAACATTTCCAGGTTGGAGAGTATGTTAATTTTTTGAGGTTTTTACAAATGACCACATACATTTTGTGGCTTAAAACAACAGAAATGGGTTCTTTCATAGTTCTGGAGGCTAGAAATTCAGCTGGGCTGCTCTCCTTCTAGGGTTCATAATGGAAAATCAGTTCTTTGTATCTTTCAACTTCTGGAAGCTACCCTGGCATTCCAGGGTTTGTGGCTACATCACTCCAACACCTTCCTTCATCTTCATACAGCTGGGTCCTCTGCGTGTCTTTGTTATCTCACTTTGTCAGTCTTATAAGGACTCTTGTGTGCCCACATGGACAATCTAAGGTAATCTTCGTATCATCATAAGATCCTTAACTTAATTACACCTGAGAAGACTTTTTTTCCAAATAAGGAAATTCTAGGGATTAGGACATGATATATTTCGGTGGCCATTATTCGTGGAGGAGTAATGGAGGGATAAGGATGAAAGAAGACTTCTTAGAATGAAGCAATGTCTAAACCAAGACATAAAAGATAAGTTCTTCAGATGGAGAGATGGCAAGAGTGGTCCAAAAGATTCCAAGCAGAGGAAACTGTGTGGTAAAGACCCATAATTGAGAGGGATGGTGATTCTGAGAATACAAGTGGAGTGTGGTTATAACTGGAGAACACAGTAGGTGTGCATGCATATGATGAGGAAGGGCTGGAGAGAGGAGAGGTAATAGGGGAGTTTAGAGGCATAAAAACATTGAGTAGATCATGAGGGGCCTTGATGGCCATGCTTAAGTTTTTGAATTTTATGTCAAATATAATGGAGGTCCTGGAAGGGGTTTCAGAAGTCTTCTCACATGATATTTGTGCCAGCCTCTGGAGAAGAGGCGAGTGGCATGAACAAAGGCTGCCGCAGTCATTGCTGCTCCTTCTGTCATGATTCCAAATGCACCACATCCTTGTTCAGATAGCAGACCTCATTTACCACTGTTGTTGTGGTTCCTACCCATCCTTGAGAGAGGTGAATTGATAGGACCACAGGATGCTAAGACAGTCTATTACTTGGTTTCCTAAAAGTCATGGAATTCCAAGCTTGACTGTCGAAGAGAAGCTTCCTCAAAGACTCTATACGTGACACTTCTCTATGTCTATGTCACCCCCTTCTCAGCATCATACCACAGACAGGGGTGAGAAGCAGGGGTGGAGGGGAGGCTATTCAATGAGGCAAACAAAATAAGAACTTCCCAGTATGTTTTTTGCCCTTTTTAGATTTTTTTGAGGCCAATCAGACAATAAGTAAATGTACACACACAAACATACACACAAACGCATACAACCACTCAAAACACCTTTAAAATTGGAGTTAGATTAAAATTTTATCAGAGGACTTTGGGAGGGGTCCTTGTTACTGGTCTGTCTCAATTGCTTAGTTGTTTTCAAAACCAGTAAAAGTGTTAAGCCTGGGTGTTTCTGATGGTCTGTATATATTGGCCTGTCTTATGACTTAGAATCCATAAGTACCAAATTCTTTATTTTGGATCGCTTGGACCTGGAAGCAGATCTTTATATATTCCTCTCAAAATAGGGCAGGGTTTCCATAAAGTGGGGGTTACAAATACTAAGAAAGAGTGAAAATATGCTTGTAATATTCTATAGTTTGGCAAAATGGTGATTCTCATACTGGGACATTTCTATCCCACTGCAGACAAATCACCTTGAATCTTTTTTAAGTGTACAGATTCCCATGACTCACTTTAGTCAAATGAATTCAGATTTTTAGAGGCAGGGCTCACAAGTGTAAATTTTTAACAAGTTCTTCAGGAAAATATAATTCTCATAAAAGTTTGAGAGAAACTCTGAGAGCTCAAGAAAAAGGAGAGGCAGGGGTGACTGCGTGGCTCAGTTGGTTAAGTGTCCGACTTTGTCTCAGGTCATGATCTCATTGTTCGTGAGCTCAAGTCTCACATTGGACTCTGTGCTGACAGCTCAGAGCCTGGAGCTTGCTTCAGATTCGTGTCTTCCTCTCTCCTTGCCCCTCCCCCACTTGTGCTCTCTCTCTCTCTCTCTCTCTCTCTCTCTCTCTCTCTCTCTTTCTCTCCCTCCCCCCTCCCCTCTCTCAAAAATAAACATTAAAAAAACTTTAAAAAAGAAAAAAGAAAGAAAAAGGAGAGGCAAAGGAATGAGCAGCAGTCTGATGAAGAAGAAGGGAGGGAAGGCCACCTATCAGTGGAATCAGACAGAAAAGGAATCCATATGTAAATTATAGTATAAATGATCATCATAAAATACAGCAAAAATTCTGTAGATGAATATATATTGACATTAAAATATGTTTATAATATACTGTTAAATGCAAAATAGTGTGCATGGGATAATTCCATTTAATATGTATAAATACATTAAAAAATCTCAAATCCATTCATCTCAAGAAAATTGAGTTAACAGTGGTGAACAAGACTAATAGAGTCCTTTGTCCACAGTCTAGTATGTGTACATCTATCATAGTGTTAGCATACTATTTATAGGGATATAGGAATTTCTAGTTTATATGTAGTCATCATGCATTGTTTTTATAATGAAAATGAATATATATTGCCTTGATTTTATAAATTATGTTCCAGGATGGTGCATAAATTTTTTACAGAATGCTTTTCTTCCCATATCTTCTTTCACACCATTTTTTGGTTTTGTTTTTGGTTTTTTAATCATGGTCTAGTCTTTCTTTTCTATATCTGAGTTATCAGCCATATTCCAGCAGCTTTATGTGAAGAAAAATCAAGTTCATTTCATTTATTACCCATATGCTATGTATGTGCATATAAATATCTGGCTGCATACGTATTACTTAAGACATTTTTCCTATAGTCTCTTCACCACTGTGGTGCCTTTTTTTTTTTTTTTTTTTTTTTTACCTAGCTCAGACTACCTGCTACACAAATGAGTAATAATTCTTGGTAAAGAGGGTAAGAGTCAGGGGCGATACATGTCAGTGTATTTCAGGTAGGTCTGTAGTGTGTGAACACTCCCTGCAGTTTTATGTCCAACTTGGACTAGTCCCTCTTCTAGGACCAAACAAGGATGGACAGGAGCTAATGGTAATCAAGTGACTTTAGCAGGAATGCACCTTCAGCTCAACTGTACCACCTGGGAGGAGCCATAGAGAAAAGGGGAGAAATAGGAATTATGTCAGACAGCCTTTCTTCCTTCCCCTTCCCACCTGACCTGACTTGGTTTAAAGATTCTCTTTTGTTTTATAGACATAGTTTCAATAATCCTGAATTTTAAAAGCTATAGAAAGACTTAATAGGTGCAATTTATTTTGAATTCAACTTTATTGGAGTCTGAAACCTGAGGAAGCCTATTGGACAAAAATTCAGTTACTCCAGATGATACAAATCAAGAAATGAGAAACATATTTTCTTTCCTTTTTCCTTCTTTCTGGCTTAGCAAAACCACAGAACTTCTAGGTTACTACGTAGTAATGTGTTTTCAACATATTTTCAGCTCACAAATAAATGCCTTTGCTTGCTTTTCTTCCAGCAGATCCAGTTTCTCATGCATTTCTAATGCTAAGTAATGGCCCACAGTCAAGCATATAATAAGTTGTATGTTTCTTCTGAGCCCATGTGAAAGCTTAAAATTGTGGGAGAATGTAGGTGGAAAGGGGGTGGTGTTTCTTCTTGGAGCCTCCCTCCCACACTCCATGCTCACTGTTCTGGGAATGAGAGAGAACACTGCTGAGATGTTTCTGTGTGACCAGGTTGTGTGCATATGTGTGTTTGTGGGAGTTACAATTTCACTTTATGGTTGCATTCACCTGTAAAAAGGTTGTGATGCAGACATCTTAAGAATATTCTATTATTGGTTAATGAATTTCTCAGTCAAAAGCCATTGAAAGTTTCTTTCCATGGACATCTGGAACCCATGTGGGATCTTCTCCTTATGCATATTAAGGCTCAACAAGTGCTGTCAACTCTAACGCACTTTGGAAGCTGCAAATTCATAAGAGCAGCTGTGATCCTTAAGAACATTCCTTCCAGCTTCCTAGTAAAAGTAGGGTCATGTCCAGATCAAAATGGAAAGTTCTGATTTGGCATCCATATGCTTTCTCAACCTGACATTCCACATCTAGATTTTTAAGAAGTCTAGGTGCATGACTGTTGGAATACATGTTACGATTTTTGATATCTGTGTGGAACTTCCAAACCATGTGAACTCAGACTGATTACCCTTTTGGAAAGACTTTATTGTTGCCTTTGAAAAGCCACCATAATGGAAGGCAGTGTGATAGGGTGGATAGATACTTGAACATACTGATCGATCAAAGAAAAATGCAAAGAGGACATAAAAGGAAAAAAAGAAGAATATAAAGCTATGTAACTTCCCCTCCCCCCGAGATAATCTTGAAGCATTTTATATATTCATTACATAATCACTCACCTCAAAATGCTGATGACCAAAGACAAAAGTGATATGAGCCCTTAAGGAATAGAATATGGGGAGAAGACCTGAAAACCATGAAAGCCAATGAAAGGAGCATTGTGGATGCTGATAGAAGTATCTATAAGGTACAGGAGTGGCAAAAGCAATGGTAAGTCTATTGGGGTACAGAAGGGCAGCCTAGGCAGAAAGGGTTATATAAGGAAAATCAAAGTTTCAAAGATCCTGGAAGGTTCAGTGGATTTGTCAGACCAAAGAGCAGGGTGCAAAAGGATAGAAGATTCAAAAGCAGACAGCGGGCACCAACCTTCAGAGAAGTTGGATCTCCATCCTCCTGGTCATTGTGGGCAAAATTATTGAACATTTCCCAGGCACCAGCACCTCAGATTGCTGTTGCTCTTTAATCAGTTAATGTGCAGTTTTATGACCAAAAACTAATTAATAGTACAGACTAAAATAATGAGAAAAAATTCACATTTCTAAAATTAGCAGATATTGCAAAAAAAAAAAAAAAAGACTAAAAGTTCCAGAAAACTTCAGGATTTGTATCTTCATGATGGGAATACAAAGTAATACATTTGGTTAGTACTTTATATACGTATCTCAAAAGCCATAAAGTTTGTTGACTCAAAATCCCATTCTTGGCAATTAATCTTAAAGGATAAAACAAATTTGTAATTGTAAGACAAAATCTAGGATTTCATGTTTTTGCTTAAGTTTAGGAACATGAATGACTTAAATCACCCTTGAAATGCAGATTATAAAAATTATGCCTTGCTGTTTGCGGGAAGCGTCAAGGAAGCCTATGAGTGCATGGGGTTTGAATTAGAGCTACCTGCATGGAAATAAGTAATGCAGACCAAGGAAATAACATTAAAAGTAGTCTTTAGGGGCACCTGGGTGGCTCAGTCAGTTAAGCGTCCAACTTCGGCTCAGGTCCATGAGTTCATCCTCCACGTCCTACATCAGTCTCTGTGGTGACAGCTCAGAGCCTGGAGCCTGCTTCAGATTCTGTATCTCCCTCTCTCTGTCTTTTCCCTGCTCACACTCTGTCTCCATATTTCAAAAAAAATGTTAAAAAATTAAAATAAATAAAATAAAAGTAGTCTTTATCTGGTAAAACACTTAGGATTCTGCAAATGAGAAACTGCTTGATGGGGACATTTTCACACTTGAAAACCAGTTGTGAGGTGCCAACAGTAAAAAATTCCAGTGAAGATGAACTCATGTAAAACAAACAAAATAACAAAATTCTAGGCTTCAAGACTTTCAACTTCAAGGGGCATAACTGATGGAGGTTCTTACATTCTGTACCCTGAATCCATCACTCTTCCTGAAGCCATGCTTCCCAAGGGCAACGCCCAGCCAATGACTGCATGTGGCAGAGATACTGGGGCAGGCGGCTTCTTGAGAGACACAGGATCTTTGACAGCTCTCTTTAGAGTGCAGATTCACCAGAGGCTTTGGTGAACCTCCAGCCCTCTTCAGACTATGGAACCATTGCGAAAGCTTCCATTCAGCCTTGCTCCTCTCTCTCCTTTACTCATGGTTAAGGTCGCATAATGGTCTGATGGTTCTCCCAACATTCTCCAGCTCCTAAGTTGTATTAATGGCCTGCAGAAAGATATTGGTAGACTAAGGACTGTTAGGAAGCAGTATTGCTAAGTATGAGAGTCAGAGAACTTCTGTGGTAGCTCTCAAAGAGGCCTTTATCCCCTGCAGTAGAAGAACAGATGTAGCTGAAAGGCAGACTGATGACCTAATCATTACAGTCTCAGAGCTCTAGAGACATTTGCATGTTCAGCCAAGGCAGGTCTATTATACAAAGGTCAGGGATCTGATGCAAAAGTGTACAATACTGAAATATGGGATAAAGATATCTGGATGATGCGCTGAGGATGTTGACTCTGCAACCTTCCCAAACCTCTGTGCTTGCAGAGCTGATCTACCTTCCGTAATAAGGGCTAGCAGTTCTATGGTGCTAGAATATGCTATAGGAACATCACCTCCATTACAGATGCCACCTTCAGGACCATCTTCACCTCCTCTCCTATTGGTTAAGCCATTAACTAGGATTAAGCCCCGGTATACTATGGCTCAGGTTATGCTGGGCCTGGCAAGTAAAGAGACCCTATATTCAAAGAATTGCAATAATTATTCACCATATATTTGCAGGAGCTAGGAGAACTCTCCTGGGATTGGATTTTGAGGAACGTTGATATAGGGGCTAGAATATAAGACAGGATAAGAAAGAATTAATTGACTTAAGACTGCTTTCTTGAGTCATGGGATTTAGTATCCTAGTGCAGTTGTTAGGGGGTCGGACAAACTCACTGCTGGGGTGGCTCTTAGAAGAGAGGATAGTGCAATTGTCCAAACTCATGAGTAGAAATGCCTAAGTTGCCCTGGCATATGGAAAGGAAGAAAAAAAAACTGAGGAGGCTGACATGTTAGAATGGATATATTCTATGAGACTGGAAGACCCATTAGAGAATGATGTTCCATCAGAGAGCTCAGACAACAAATCATTTGCCAAGGCCATAAGAAATACGCTGGAAGAGGGGCATCAACATCTCAGTGTTTGCCTCCTCTGTATACCAGAGATTATGGTAAGAGAGGGAGTCACAGTGCTGGGCTTGTTGACATACTTAGGGGTGATGGAGCTCTGGAAAGCCATGCAACTGCAAGAAAAACAAAGGCAACAGTGGAAGATCAGAAAGCCAAGGAAAATTACCCTCATCAACAGTTACAATCCCTTGCTCAATTCCTCAACTTATCTAATTTTCAGATCTGGAACCTGTTGACTTAAGAGGTGGCCAGGTGCTTAGGAAGATGAACCCATTAGCACTATTTGCAATTATGGAGGATTGCAAAATTGATTGCAAGTATATTAGAGTTGATATACTTGAAAATTGGAGAAACCCTCACACAGGTTTTATGGTCTGTGGAATGAGTTATCATTGGAAGGCCAAGTAGAAATTCTGAAATTTCCCAACCCTTCTCCTTCCCCATCTAAGATAGTAGACCCCCAAAATCATATCTTGGGGTGAAGGGATAGTGGAGATTGGTGCCATCATAAAAGATCTAAAGAATGCAGATCTAAATGTCTCCATTTAATTCACCAGGCTAGCTCCTTCAGAAACTGGATCCCAATAGTTCTATAGACTAATATGACAATAGCAGCCCCAGTACAGCTGCAGTACCAGATGGGGAGTCATTCTTAGAGCAGACTCTAAGGGCTAAGGCTCTTGGTATGCGGCCATTGTCTTGATAAATGCATTCTTTTTCATTCTAATTAGAAAATAGGATTGGAAACAGCCTTCTGATGGGATGGAAAACAATATTCACTTGTAATTTTGCCTCAGTTCTGTGTTTTTCTCACCCTCTGATATGGTATAGTTTGAGGAGCCCTTGACTGCCTGGACATCCCACAAAACATCACACTGATTTATTTCATGGATGACATCAAGGTTGAACAAGAGGTGACTAGTATGCAGGGATTTGGTAAACCATGTAGTTCTAGTGCATGTGAAGATTCAGGGTCAGGCACTTCAGTGAAGATTTTAGGGGTCCAGCACTCGGGGGCATGCTGGAATAGCCCCTTGAAAGTGAAAGACAAATTGCTGCATCTTGTATTTTCTATCACACAAACACAAAAGAAAATGAGGAAAGAAAGAAAGAAAGAACATTTGGTAGGCCTCTTTGAGTTCTAGAGGCAACACACTCCACATCTAAGGATATTGCTCTTACCCCTGTATCAGGGATATGCAAAGCTGCCAGTGTTGAGTGCAGTTCAGCACAGAAAAGTGTACTACATGATGTCCAGAATATGGTGCAATTGGCCCTTCCACTTGAGTCATATCACTCAGGGGACCCTGTGGTGGAAAAGGGATCAATGGTAGAAAAGATGCAGTATGGAGTTTATTTCACACTTGAGCAGGAGAATCATAATGCAGACCTCTGGGATTCTGGAGTAAGTCCATGGCATTGGAAGCATTACCTTTTGAGAAACAGAGAAATCGTTCTTGGTTTGTTACTGGACCCCAATAGACATAGAACACTTTACCAGGGGACTCTAAGTGACTGTGCATCTGAAAGTGCCCATAATGAGCTGGATTCTGCTAGCACTACCAGGTTATAAAGTCACATGGCCCCCAGTCAGTCTATTATAAAATGGAAGTGGTGTATCTGGGATTGAGACTAAGAAGAGCTGGAGGCCATGAGTAAGTTGCATGAGCAGATGGCTCAGATCCCATGTCATCCACCACATTTATACCAGTGCCTCTCTCCTAGCTTGTACCTATTGCCAAATGAGTTGTTTATGGGTGGCTCTGCCTGGTACTTGGGTGCAAGCTGAATATTGACACTGGCTGCATTATAGCTTCATTCAGTATGGCCTCAAAAGACAGTGAGGGGAAAGAATCTTTCCAGCGGACAGATATGTGAGCTGTCATTAATCTGTGTGGAAAGTAAAGTGGCCTAAAATGAGAATATGGATGCTGGGAGGTGGTCAATGGCCTGAATATTTGATAAAGGACTTAGAAGAAAAGGATCAGGAGATTGAAGAAAAGGATGTCTAGGGTAGAGTCTTGAGGCTAAACATTTGGAAGTGGGCACAAAGTACAAAGCTTTGTTTCATACATTAATGTCCACCAGAAAGCATTCCCCATGGAAGAAGAAGCACTGAACAACTAAGTGGATAAAATTATTTTCCAATTGACATTAGCTAGCCTTTATCATTGGTGGAAGAAATGGAGGTGACATGTTAGTCCAGTAGTATGAACTTAGCAGTGCAGATGTAGCTAATGCTATCTATGAATGTCCAAATTATTAGTAACACTTGGCCTCCCATATGGCACTATTCCTTTAGGAGGCCAACTAGCTACTTCGGGGAAATTTGACTACCTTGAGACTTTTCCATCCCAGAAGGTCCAGTGGTTCATTCTCATAAGAACATATACCTACTCTTAGGAAGACTTACTTTATCTGGCTATAACACTTCAGATCAACACTACTATCCAGGTGCTTCGAGCATGCCTGACTTATATGCAGAATATTCATTCTGAATATCATCTGACCAGGGGGTCCACTTCACATTGAAGGAGGCATTGGAATGTGCTCAGGTCCATTGGTCGTATCCCATACTGTAGCCAGAGACTGTCAGCCTCACTGAGTGTGGTAATGTCCTTCGAAAGCAGCAGGAGTGCCATCTTGGAAAAACACTCTGGGAGGATGGAGTGCCATCCTTTAAGATGCAATGTATTTACTAAATTAGAGACTCTTATTTGATGCTGTGTACCCAGTAGAAAGGGAGCACAAGTCAAAGAATGAAGGGGTGGAAGAAGAAGGGAGCCCATGTCCCTCCACTCCATTGACCCATTGGGAGATTTTGTGCTTTCTGTCTCTGCTACTCGAGAGGAGGATATTCTTGCTAGAAGACACAGTAAGACTCCCAAAGAACTTCAGACTATCACTACCATGAGGATGCCTTGGGGTCCTCTGTCCTGGGATCAGCTGGCAAAAAGAAGATTCACCACACTGGTAGAGGTGATTGATAATGATTATAGGTGGAGATAAGGCTGCTTCTATACAATGGGACAGGAGGGAATACAAGGGGCACACAGATGATCTATTTGGATGTTTCCTGGTTCTCTTGACCTATTGTAACTATGAATAAACATGTATAGCCACCCAGAAAGATATGATTTTCAATGGCTCAGATAATCAGGAATGAAGGTTTGGGTCACATCACGAGGTAAGTCACCCAGATCTACTGAGGTGATAGCTGAGGATGTGGAGAAGGAATTTAGAATGGAGACTGGGGGAGGGAGAGGAGGAAGATGAGTTATGGTCTTGAGGTCAGTTGCAATGATGAGGGTTGTTGTTCATCCATTAACCTCCCGCTTTTGAGTTTTCCCTCAGGAAGTAAGGCTCATAGGAAATGTGGAAGAGAAGCTGCCTAAACCTAAGCAGAGAAGTGGATCCATGGGGCACAAGGGATGTACTATGAAAATAAACCTCATCAATCCCCTACTGTAAGGAGGGTAATGGACCAAAGACTCAAGCTGAGGTACTCTGATATCCATTACCCTGTTTATACTGAGGCATTGCGCTTCCCATGGACTGTTCCTAGCCTAAACTCTGAGTGGCAGGAATTCTAAAGAAGCCTGTTCCAGATGGTTCATCTTGGCTCAAGGAACCTTGACACTCTTGCCAAAGCTTTCCTAGATTGTATAGGGGTCTACCATGCTTCTACCCAACCTTCCCTCCCACTCTCCTTCCCTTAGGGGCCAGATTTGCATAAATATCTGATGGTTTCTTCCAGCTTTCCCCATCTCCCTCCCCATTTTCTTTAACAGATCTCCTAATTAGACCCTTGCATGCTTAATCCCATTTTGGTCAAATATGTCAATAGTTCTGAAGTTGAGAAACTTGGGCTTACAGAGATAATAACAGTGGGAGCTGAGTATCAATATTGGCCCAATTACTTTGTAATTCCCTGGAGATAGATCTCTTGGGGATTGGTCCAGATGGCAGATGCTGTACCAAGTAAAATGATATTTCTGAAAAGCAGTTGGACTAAGATTAAAAGTATTCTGCTTCCAAGGGGTTTGGTCAGAACTGACTTTCTCTGAGAATGCATGGTTTCAGCAACCCTTGTCCATGCTGGCTTCCCTCTTTCCTTCCTCCTTTTCTTCTTTTGTTCTTTCATTCCTTAATCTCCACACCACTTCTCTCTTCTCTTTCCTTTTCTCTCCTCTCTTTCCTTGCCCCAGTGACTTTTTGTCTCTTGTCTTAGTATTGTATAGTTAGTAAATGACAATGATTACTCAATAGTTCCATATGAAAACATAATTCTCATGCAAGCAGTTTACAATGACTTTTAGTTTGAAATTTCTCATGGTTCAGTTTCAGATAAAAGGTGAATGTTCTTGGAAAGTTTGAACTTAATCAGAAAAGTTATTTTAGAATTATGATCTTAGGGTAATTGCTACGCTTTTAGATATGGAAATATTTTCTTACCAGTTATTGTCCACTCATTGTTAGGAGATTTGGGTTAATGAATTTATCACTTAATTTTTTCCTCTTCTTCAGTTCTTACGCATTTGCACATATTTAGTTTCACTTCTAGGGTTAGCACTGCACCCCCAAATTAAAGCTGATTTTAGTTCAACGTTAGCTTCTAACTGGGTCAGGTTTGCTAAGAATCAAGCCCATTTTTGTCAATTTTCTTCATAAAATTGGTCTGGGTTTCAAGAACATAATGAAACCAGAATGTGGGGGAGTTTAGAATATAGTCTGGTCTCAATTTGTCTGTTCTTTGAAAACCACGGTCTGGTTTCAACCCAACTAAACTTGGATAGTTTAATTTAAAAAATAGTGACTAGAAAATCCCATCAATCCATGGAGTATAATAGCACTTTTCTAAAGACCATAAATCCAGAGGAAAAGGAAGCATGGCATTTTTGTTAGATTTGCCAATACAGTAATAGATATTCTAAAATAACGTATCAGAATTTACATCAGAAGTGATAGCCTCTTCAGAAACTGATCTTGGAAATCCAATCAGCCTTATATATGTCTTTTATCCCTATATTGATCAGTTTTCTTCATCTGTGTTCCCAAATGTCTTGCCTCACTTTGCCTCATTTGCCCTGTTTAAAATTCTCAGTCCTTCACTGAAGGAGGCTTGCATTAGTCACTATCCAAGACTTAGATAAAATGAAGTTCTGACCATTGGACTCTCACTTTGGGAAATGGCCCCTGGGCTCCTGCCACACTCAGGTAAGGCTTAGATTTCCTCTGAGTCCCTTTGTGTGCATCTCAGAGGACTGAGTTTCTGCTTTGAGACTTTTGAGTGTCTTGCTCTGTCTTGCCCTTACCCTGACACCAGAAACCCTGACCTGATCTCCATCTTTCATCTTGGGGCCTGGGGCTCATTAGTCTGTGGACAGGCCTTCTGAATAAAGAAGTATTCGACTACCATCTGCCTAGATTCCTACTTTTTGTGCTCTACTTACTGTGTATAATCTCTTTTCCTTGGGTTCCAGTGCTGTTCCTTAAATTGTGCCCTGTGAAGGTTTGGCATAACTCACCATCTAATTTCCCAGGGGCCTGAGCTTCAGCTGTAGTTCTGCACTAGTGATAAATAATGAGAGAATCAGCCTTCCTCCCCCACGTTACACTTGCTTTGTGTGGCCATGGAGTAGGATCTTGCCTCCCACTCAAATCCAAGATGTTCATCTCCGTTCTAGTGCTGACACCATTACTGAAAATGTTCTTGGTATTTAAAGGCCTGTATATACCATAATCTGTCCAATATCTTCAAAGGTAGCACTTATTTGTTGTATGGATAAGAATTTGATATTCCCTCCCACCACCACCAATTATCTCATTATCTGGGGAGTGTTGGTGATTAGAACACCAAGATATGGTTATATAGTAATAAGACACTGCATTTTCTCCTCCTCCATAAAAATGAGAGTAATTCCAAAAGTGGCATCCCAGGGATTTTCTGAACAATGACAGTATCACTGGAAAAATATAATCTTCCAAGATGACATATTTGAAGGGCTATAGTCATTTGAATTTGCAATTTTAGATAAAGCAATTGAACCTTTCATCACTGAAAGTTTTTTGTTTTGGTTCACTTTTCGACTATAATCAGTTGTGGGGAGCCTGTTAGCCTTACATTTCCCTGGGATTATCCTTGTGACACAGTGGAGCATCACCTTTAATGGAAGACCTCAAGAAGAACTTCTTCTTTTTCTCTTGCTTCCTTCTGCCAGGGAAGATGCTGGCATGGTTGGGAGCCTTTGACCGCACTCCCATAGCAGAGAGAAAAATATCTTTAAGTAGAAATATAATTCTGATATAGAGGCGTTGGCTAGATAATTTTTAAAACGCTTAGGATTAGTTCTTGAATTTTCTGTCTTTGTATGCTCAAGATCATGTCTAATTTATATCACTGAATATCTGATTCTGATAGATTTTCCCCATGACACCTGAAGTCCATGAACAACCGAGAATAATCTGTTTGAATGACCTGCATGTTGTGTCTTGTGTGATTTCTGTCAAGTTAGAAACCAAGGACATACACTTAGAGAATGTGAAGCCTGCAGATGATATGAAGCCAGGCTTAACTCTCTGTCTGTGAGGATCACTTTCTCCTTTTCAAAAACAATCAGAGGGCAAGAGATGGACCTTAAAGTTATGCTTCCTATATTCTCAGTGAATTAGGACCTGGATAGCTTACCCTACTTCCTCTTGTAAAATTTACCTCACTAATGTTTTTCTCTTATATTGGTCACATAATCCATTTATTTGGATGTTTAATTAACCATACCTAAAACATTACTTATCATTGGGGAAAGGAGTGTGTTTCTTAATGTGTACGATATTTTTCATGTAGTTCTAGGAAAATTAACACAAGAAGTGCTTTCAGATTATTGTGATGCCAATGGGGTAACAAAAGTAGAGAAGTTGATGGTACAATATGTTGTGTTGGTAAAATTGCTTCTTTGGTTGATATTTCAAAAAATATTTTTGAGAGAGAGAGATAGAGCTTCATCAGGGGAAGGACAGAGAGAGAGGATACACAGAATCTGAAGCAGGCTCCAGGGTCCAAACTGTCAGCACAGATGTCAACATGGGGCTTGAAATAACAGACCATGAGATCATGACCTGAGTTGAAGTCCGATGCTCAACCGAATGAGCCACCCAGGTGCCCCTGATTGATTTTCCAGAAACCAGAGTTCTTGTATAAACTTATCTTAGATTTCAAATCTCTGCATGAATCTTATTTCCTTTAATTTTCCCCCAAAACAGGAATGTTTAAGTTCTGATGAATGGATGTATACTTAGTGTTCTATAAACAATAAAAACTTTTTCATGGTTTGTAATAGCTTATTTTTCTAATCACAAATAAAACATATACATTCAGAAAGATGGAAAATAAAGGTAAGACAAAACAAGAAAATAAGAATTCTATAATAATCTCTGTTAGCAGGATGCTATATATAATTCTGCATGTATTTTCACTTTAATTTTATCAAATGAATCATATTCTAAATACAGTTTTCTAACCTGCTTTTTCCATTTACATAGCATGAAGGGGAAATATGCTTTTAATTAAAAAATATTTAGGGCTGAAAGTTAGAGATTCTTTGTAATTGAACCTCCTCATTTTTGCAGATGAGAAAATTAAACTCTACTGAGATTATATGATTAAAGTGATTTCCATTCAGGTAGCATTAAAACCACATCTATAATTCAAAACTCTTAAATCCCAGGTCATCATTTTATGCATTTTACTCTTTATTTGCTATACCAAACCTGAAACAACAAATCAGAATTGGAGTGTGAGAAAATCATATCTTCCCCGGATGTGTTTTAGCTTGGCTAAATGTTTGCTGGGAAACACAGTGGTAAAGATCAATTGGCTAAGAATTTATTGAAAATATCTTACAGAAAACAACTGTAGATTTTACTGATTACTTTTCAATCTTTAAAGCTTCAAATTGAAATCTGGGTGCTGAACAACAGGGTTTGAGGCATTGAATCTTGGTGACATCTCAAACTGCCTATAAAAAAAATTATGTCTCACCCAGTGTCATAGAAATATGGCTAAATCTAAGTAAGAGTTTCCTGAGTCTTAAGTTGGTTACTCAAATGAAAAAACCATTTATGCTACAGTAATTTGAATTAAAGACGTTTAAAAATGGTTCTATGAGTCTTATCAATCACAATCATTTTATTTGCTAAATTTAGTACTACAATGACATTATCTGCATATTATTTGTATAAAAACATCTAACAGAGCATCTTTTGGGGGGTTTTGTGATTTTAAGAGGTTTTTTGGAATATTATGAAAGTTCCACCCACAATCAAAACCAGTGTTCTCTTAAGATTAATTCTGTCAGATTGATATTTCTTTGAATATATGCAAATTATCCTTAATTTAAAGTTTCTGCTTTGTCTTTTTTCTTGGCTCCATTTGCTTCTCATTTCTCTTATTCTTCCTTCTCATTTTTCTCTTTACTTCTATTCTCTTAAAGTAAAAATCTTGAGGATTTCCCCTCCAGATCTTCTTTGCTGTAGGAGATATTGAAGTCCATGAATATATTCAGATTTACAAAGGAGATTCGCTTACACAGACATTTTATAATGCTAATTAAAAGAAGGCCTGAATATCTAGAGAGAATCAGAGAATTTGGAAGTAATATATTTTCTCAAATAAAAGCAGTGGTTCCAAGTGATAAGAAAAAAATTGGATTTGCTCAATATATTTATCACCACAAACTTGGTTACTGAATTGGTCTTATAAATCAGGATAATAAATTCCAGTAGCAAAGATTAACTTTTTAAAAAGCGTAACTTCCTTTTTAGCTTTCTTGTATCATGAATTAAAAATTTAACAACCTTATATGTTCTTCAGTACACACTGTCTATCTTATCCATAAGGTAAAATGCAGGGGATAGAGTTGGTTGATGTTTCTTGACCTGCTTATATTTTGGGAGGACAGGAAACAAATGTTTCTGGTATATTCAACTTGTCAGTATTTTTTAACCAAATAACACAAGTGACAAGAACTGCAGAGTTTGCATGTAGGGTAAGAACTTCATGTGATCAGAATGAACTTAAATATTGTTGAGAAATAACAAAAACTATAAGCAATGGATTCCTCAGGATTTTAAAATCAATGTCATTTCTGTAACAGGACTCTCTTAGATGAAAAGCTGGGCTTTATGTATGTGCTGGACAAAGACTGAAGACCCCGGGATTTTGTTTCGGTGCATTACCCCTACTGGCTTCAGCAGGCCCTGATGTGCCCGTGTAAGTGCAATTACTCAGTTTCCTGCTCATGGACGAAGCTCTGGGACAGAGATTTCCTCTTAGAGCATAATCCATGATGGGGGGCCTGCTGAGGAAAGCTGCTAAATGCAACCAGCTGCTCCTAAATTATATTCTCCTGAAACATGCTTGAATAATACAGTTCACTGAGCCAAAATTTCTTACATGGCCTCTCTCCATCTCATTTAGTTATTCCACAACTGAGTAATGTGTTAGAAAATTGTACCCAGGGAAAGGCAAAGCCAAATGATCCATATCTCAGAATCTTGCTGGTTATGATTCAGTGTGATATGTGGTCAGAATTGTAGATGATGAGGAAAAACAAGAACGTTTCTCCCTTGCCTCAGCCAGTTAATGATGCATTTACCAGTTCATTAAGAAGCCAACTTGGCTATAGATTTTGTTCAGATTACATTCAGAGAAGAGCAAAAAGTACGGCCAATATATATATATTGTAAGATCATTGGTATTGGTATGGTTAGTGCCAGTTGAATCCATCATCATAACCATATTTGTGTATGTGTGTATGTGTGGTAAAGTACACATAAAATTACCATTTTAAACATTTAAAAGTATATAATTCAGCGGTGCTTAATACATTCACTATGTTGTACAACCATCACCACTATCTAATTCAAGAACATCTTCATCATCTCAAAAAGAAATCCTGTACCCATCAAAAAGCCACTTTCTATTCCCCAATACCTGGCAATCAATAGTCTGCTTTCTGTCTCTAAGGACTTGCCTATTCTGAATATTTCATATAAATGGAATCATACAATATGTGGCTTTTTTTTCACACAGCATAATGTTTTCAAGGTTTATCTGTATTCAAGCATGCATCAGTACTGCATTTATTTTTATGGCTATGTAATGTTCTATTCGGTGGATATAGCATACTTTCTCACTTCGGTTGTTTCCATCTTTTGTCTAGTGTGATTGGTACCGCTATAAGACCCCATATTTTTAATTTTTACTCAAAATCTGACTTGCTGATTTGTGTTTGTGTGTATCTCAAACCTATGAGGAAGTTTGGTGGGGCTGGGCTTCAAGTTGTAAACTTGTAGGAAATTAGAACCTGTAGACATGTTAGTTTAAGAGGTCTTGGGAAGATGGTGGATGATAGTGAAGGCATAGTGAGAAGAGAATTTAAGTTAAGGACTTTGGGTCCTCATTTTGGTTCTTCAACCAACAGGCATTGTATGTATTTTTTGGGTAGATCATTTCTTCTCCCTGGGCCTTTCTTTCCTCCTCTATAAAATGGGAGAGCAAAACTAACTAACGTTTATTCTAGGATTCAATGCCTGCAATAGGCTGTGCAAATATTCTGTGTTCCTTATTCTCTAATACGCATTTCTCCACCATCACAGCCTCTAATGCTCACACTGCAAAGGAGTAAAGGTGCTCCTTTTCTATGCTTAAGGTGTGAACATAACAGTTTCTTATGAACTGGAGGTGTGAAGGTGGTCATGGCCTGAAATCATTCAAATGCTACAGTGGCAGTAGGGTTAGAAATAACACGGCTCAAAATGTGAAAACAGTGATTGTCTCTGTAACCAAGAAACTGAAATAAGCTCTTTAAGCTGAGATTATACAGGCCACAAATATCATGAGAGAAATGGATTCCATCAAATGTTTGGCACTTCCAATGTTACTCTTTAGAGAGAACTTGTAACTCTTTGAGGTTGAGTGGTTATTCAGCATTAAAGACAATTTTTAGTCACACTCTAAGCTTGCACCAAGACAAGAAAAATTTAGTGACTTGGGACATTTCTGCTTTTGTAAGATGGAAATATTCCTGGACTATCTTGACTTGTTCCAAAGGGGGGTCAGGTATACTCTGAGTTTATCATTTAGATCAGGTAAGTTGGGGTGCATCATAGGTCAAATACAAGACTATTTACCCTTCCTTTTTTATTTCTTCTTGACAATAAAGAAATAAGATCTACATGCACAGGGATAAAATCCAAATGCATGATCTTGAGCAAGTCAATTAACTCTCAACATCAGTTTGCTGATCTGTAAAATAAAGGATTCACCTATTTTGAAAACGTTTACTTCTGACTTTTGATAAAGTCACTTACCCAAATTATTCATGATTGGTTATGTTGCAACAGGGGTGAAGGATTCAGACTAAAACACAATCCAACTTAAATTTTATTTTTAGGTATGAGAAGCTAAGGAGATTGAGGGAAAAATCAGAGATGATAATGGCTAAAACCAGAAATATAATAGGAGACAATTACACCTAAATGGAGATAAGATATTGAAAAAGATTTAATCACATAAAGTAAGGAGCTTAGGCAATTAAAACATAGATTCTCCCTCCAAATTGCCTTGACCACAGTTAACTTTGTCATATATGCATTCAAAAATATTTGTTTTCATCTCTACATAAGTAAAGCTCTGACAGGATTAACCTTCAGCTGAAGTGGTTTTGGCATTTCATTTTGTCATTAAGATCAGCAAATAAAACTTAGCTTCTCTGACAATCTTTTTCACTTAACCCTCAGCAAGGTGACAATGTAGACTGAAAGGCCAGCAGTAATCTATTCTATTTCCCCACAAAGGGGCTGTCCGAAGGCCCACAGCTCAGAAGCATCCATTTTTACCTGACTTTATGATGTAGATTACAGTTCCCTAGGGACTGAAAATTAATCTACCACATTTGTTTAAGTGAGTTCTTGCCCAGCCCATATTTTCACCCTTTAATGGTAATGAAGCTAAAATTTCTTTCCAGTCACTTTGCATATCATTTCCTTTCTCTTCGCTCTCTTTCGAAGTGAGATGATTGATAGGTCCTTCTTTAGCAATCACTTGAGTTGATGATATTCTTTTTCCTTTGAAGTCGATTTTGAAAGGAGTTGTACTGTGATGAGCTAATTAGCACAAAAACAGAGTATATAACCTTAATTAGGCATGATAATAGGCTCAACGTAATGGGATGTCCTGAAACTGCACGCTATGCAAATATTAGACTTTTCATTCCTCCCATTACATCTGAAACCATCAAGCAAAGGATGTTTTGCAGTATGTACCGCAGTCAATGCCAGGTGCACATCTTTCAACAAAAGTTTGGTTTTTGGGTGAGCTAGTTGGGGAAAGGATAATAGGAGGAGGTTTAGGGAAAAAAACGCTTAATAAAAGTGAAAAGTCCAATTAATCTCAGAATGAGCTTTATAAATTCAGAGGGATTTTATAATTAAGTAAAACAACGCAGTTACCCTACCCAAACTATATCTCATCTGGAATTCTGATGACACCCACTGTAGGCATCACCTGAAATTATGCAAATCTTGAGAGGTCTTTCAAATCCAGTAACCACTAAGAGTACTACAAAACCATTCTGGGGTTTACTCAAACTAGTAGGATACAGGAAGAGAGTGAGGAAATGAAATCACAGTGAATCCCCTAATTTTAGCTGATTATTTTCATTTCCTCTACTACCAATCTTTTGTTGTTGTTGTTATTGGAGTGGTAAAAGTAAATAACAAAGTCAACTTTCCCCTTTCTACCCTGAAATGAAAATAACCAAGGATGTAGTACCCCCAGACATTTGAGTACTCAACCACTGAATAATTGAGAATTCACAATAACCTTAGGTTAGGTCTAATGTTGTGAGTTTTCAGACTCAATCAAGTAGCTTATAATAAGCTATTTGGTTTCAGATACTAATGGGAACACTGAGAGCAGCAGAAACTTAATAAGTATGTGAGTATTAGAATAGTCAGTCCCTGACTTAAGTCTGATGTACCATTCATTCATCAGAGATGATAATGAAAGGGTTTATATAACAGCTGAAGTTTGAAATCCATGGTTTTCTCTGTATTTAATACATAAGCTAACATTTACTGAGCACATACTATATTCTAGGCACATGTTTTTTGGCACAGTCTCACGGAACCAACACAATAGCCCTATAAGATAGCTATATTTATTTTACAAATGATGAAGCTCAGTATCAAAGAAGTTCAAAAACTGTACTTAAGATTATATATCATGCAGTAGAGTTAGGATTTGAACTCATATCTGACTCCAGCCATATTCTTCACCACTGTGCTGGGTTCATTAATGTCTGTCAGTCCCCTGATTGAATTCTTACTTACTAGCACTTTTCCCAAAGCTGGAAATGAGATGCAAGAAACATAAAAGGGGTTGAGACTAAATATAATGTTATTATTGTACATGAGATAATAGGGAAAAAGTAAGTACTAGATAGGAATGAGACCAGAATTTAAATCCAGTTTTTGCCACTTATCAGCTGTAGGACTGAATCAACCAGGGACTATTCAGCAAACAGGTGGTTCAAATAAGATTCAGCAAAGGACTATTTTAAGAGGTGTTAGGAGGGTCAGGAATAGAAGATATTAATGCACACAGTAGCTAGCAACACTGGAAGCCAGTCCACTCCCAATAAATGAAAGGACCAGGGGAAGAAATAGTGAAAATTGGCTCATAGAAGGGGCCGAGGGTACTCAACAAAACTGTATCTGTACAGAGCTACAATTACTGCCAGAGATAAGGTTCTGAATCTGGGAGAGAGAAAATAAGAAATATTCTGATCTCTATCCCCCTTCCTTTAGATCTTTTTCAGGTGCTTCTCATCTGCTGGTCCCTTCCAGAAGCCAATTTGCCAGGGAAACCAGTTGTCCCTGTGGGTCTGCCTCCCAGGTGGAAAATGGATGTAAGGAAGGGGGGCAGGTGGGTGGGCAGAGAATAACCTTGAGCAAGTCACTTCCTCTCTCTAAATTTCAGTTTGCTTATCTGTGGTATAGTGTCTACTATAGTAATAGTGGTTTTATAATTTTTGCGTTCAACTTTTTATTTTGAAAAACTTCAATTTTACAAAGAATTTGTAAGAATAGTATTATGTACACACAAATACACTCTTCACTTATATTCAACAGTTGTTAATATTTTGTTCCTGTTGTTTTATTCTTTTTCTCTCTGGGCTAACACAAACATACACATATATTTTTGTTGAGCTATTTGAGAGTTATTTGCTGACATCCTGATGCTTTATGCCTAAATACTTAAGCAAACATCATATAAAAACAGAATATTTCCCTATAAAGTCCCAGTTAAATGATCACACTCAGAAAATTTAACAATCCTATTGTCAAATATAGTCTAAATTCAAATTTCCCCAGATGTCTTTATAATGTGCTACCTAGTTGTTTATTTTTTTAATCAAGGATCACACATTAGATTTTATCATCATGTCTCCTTAATCTCCATTAATCTAGAACAATTTTCCAAGTTTTTTTCTTTTTTAAAATCTTTCATGATATTGACATTTTTGAAGAATCAAAGGCCCATTTTGAAGGCCGTTGTTTTGCAGAATGATCTCAATGTGGATTTGCCTAATTATTTGTTTCACAATTAGATTCAATTTAACAAATTTTGGCAATAATATTGATGTGTTGTATTCTTCTCAGTGCAGTATATCTGGAGTCACATGATGTCAAAATGTTTCATCATGAGTAATCTTTAGTTTGATCGCTTGGTTAAGGCAGTATCTGCTAGATTTATCCATTATCTTTCCCCCTTTGCAATTATCAAATAATATATGGTATGATACATAGAAAAAGAATATATCTTTTTCACCAACATTCTTTTTATCCATTGTTTTTCAAAACAATTGAATTTTCATGCTATTGCAGAAATAGTTTCATGAAAGTATAATTAGGGAAGCTGGTAAACTTTTTGAAAGTTTCTATTACAACCTTCATGTTTTCTTATATTAAACTGTTTTCATTTATTTACCTATTAAGTTAACAAATGTTTATAGTGTCCATCTGTGAAAACTTGCCTATGAAATTTTCGTCAGTGGCTTTATGGTTGCCTAAACTAATGTCTTAACTCAGATCATTCTTCTGTGCTCCAGACCATTTTGGCAATTGTTTTTTGAGTTTCTCTGACTTATATTTTGTAGATAAACAGTGCAGTGATTAACAGCATTTCCCACTTCAAGTCCTGGCTCTAACACTGACTATGGTGGATTGGATAAATCTCAAGTCTCAGTGTGGTGGTTTTCTCTTTTATAAATTGAGAAAACCTATAATCCCTGCCTTGTTGTTTTGAGACTTGAATGAGATAAAATTGACAAACATTTGAACAATTCTTGGCAGTACCACAGTACTTCTTAAGCCATTAATTTGGTGTTCTCTATCCATTTACTGTTTCTGGAATAGTTCTCTTAGGAACCTGTCATCACTGCTGTCACTGCCTTACTCTAGACCAGGAATTGGCAAACGACGGTCTGCAGGCCAAATCCAGTCTCCACCTGTTTTTGTAAATAATGTTCTTTTTTTTTTAAATTAGGGTATAATTGATACTGTGAATAATGTTTTATTGGAACATAGCCATGCCCTTTCATTTATTTATTTTTTGTGGCTGTTTTTACCCTATAACAGGAGTTGAGTAGTGGCAACAGGGATTAAATGATCTACAAATCTTAATACATTTACTGTCAGTCTTTTTACAGAAGAAGTTTGCCAATTCCTGATTGTCTTGGGTATAGCAATAGCTTCCTTCCTGGTTTTCCTGGTTATACCTTATTTCTCCTTGAACTCATCCCCCCTACCCCTTCTCCTGTGTAAGGGGGAATTTCCCCCAAATGTGAACTCAGCCATGCCAGTTTGCTCCATTTTGGTGCATTGGCTCTCAGTGCTGAGAACATCAGCTTCTACCTACTGTGGATTCCCATACTTGTCCTCTGGTCATAGTGAGTGATTTATGCCCTTTCCAATTTTGGCACATGTTGTTCCTTTTGTTTCAATACTTGCCCCTTGATCTTGTCCTCAAAAATAAGCTCAGGTTTTACTTTCTTTGAGAAGCCCTTTCTGACTTCCACAGGCTGAACCAATGGCTTCTGCTCCTCTATGGCTGTTCAACGTACTTAGATTCCAGCATTTCTCTACTCTGTCTTGATCATGGGTTAAACTACCTCCCCGTCCTTCTGCTGTGCCTCCTCTCAAGGGCAGGAACATTCACTTGTGTATCTTGAGTTCCCCATCTGGGATCTGGCCCTTAGTAAAAGCCCATTAAGTTGCTCTTTCCTGTTGGCATCTCAGCTGAGTTTGAAGGCTTATATAAGGTGCTAGGGAACTACAGAAAAAGGCCTCAGGAGAAGCTGTCATGTTGGTTAACTCCTGGAGAATGGGATGGAGAATTAAATACTGGGAGAAAATAGGCATTGGAACAGTATGGGTAAAATTGATGAGACCCAAAAGAGGTATTTTGGAGAAAGGACAAACGGAGGAAGGGGTCATGTGTGGGAATGCTGGAAAACAGGCTTAGAAGAGAGGCATTAGGTCCATAGTCTATAGAGCCTCCTCTGCTGTATGGAGCTGTATGGACAATGGGAAACCATGAAGGGCTGGAGTAGGCAAACACCACATTCATGCTGTAACTGTCTGTCTGCATGTCAATATTCCAGAAGTCCCTTAAGGCATTGACTATGTTTTGTCTGGTCACCAATCTAAGTGCACATACCATATCATAGGTTTTCAATAAATGTCTCTTTTTTATTGAAGTATATGAAAACTCCTCAGTTTTAAGGGAGGTAGACTCCCATGCTTAGTATTCTCTTATAGGATGAACACCTGTCCAATTTACAGCTTTCATACATTTAGAAACTTCAGTCATGTTTAACCTTAGTTCTTGGATTTTATAATTGAAAAATTCCCTTTAAAAAAAAGAAGTCCATCTTCTTATGGAAGAATCTCTTGGATCATTTTGGCTGATGTTTTCTGGAATGTCTCCAACTCTATTTTGTCTTTGTTAAGGCGTACGAGAGTACCCGAATTTTTTCCTAATTTGCAAACCAGAGGCAAAAGCATTCATTTCTTATGATTTTGTATTTTCTCTCTCAATACTAAATGGAGCATGGAGAAAGAAATTCTTATTTGTAAACTTGCCAGAGATGGTAAATGCAGCGCTTTTATTAATGATGTCTACAGACTAATGCCGTCGTTGGGTCAAGGGCTCAGAGGCAGGAGTTTAACAGTTTTGGAGATATGAGTGAAGTGAATTGGGTGGCAAAAGATGCCTAGATAATTGGACATGATTGGGACGTAGGGAGACTCCTGCACTCCAGGAAATTCTCCAAGTCTCCACTTATCCTCAAAGTGAGCAAGAAGCTTCAGTTTCAAATTGAGTGCATTTTCCATCCATGGATTGGCTTGTTTTGTTCAGTTTTACTTTGAGTGTTTGAGGTTATCTTTTCGACGTAACAGCTAAACCCACGACTTCCTTTCTCGTAAAACCAAAACAAAAAGGCTTTCTATTCAGGTGCCTTCTGTGTGTGCACATGTTTAATACATACCTGGGATCAAAGCCAACTATATAAAGTCCTTGATTCTGTGTGGGTTCAAACACATTTCAAAGCTTCAGGATCCTGAAAGGTTTCACTCTGCTTCCTGAAGACCTGAACACTGCTCCCATAAAGCCATGGCTTGCTTTGGATTCCAGAGGCATGGGGCTCAGCTGGACTTGGCTTCTAGGACCTGGACCTGTACTGCTCTATTTTCTCTTCTTTTTATCCCCATCTTCTCCAAAGGTGAGTGAAGCTTTTGGAGCATGAAGGTGGAGGAGGTGTTTCTCCCACCTGGGTTTCATTTCTTCCAGCAGTCAAGGGCAGTGATTTATAACAAAGCCAGAAACTAAAGGTAAAACTCCAAACTCCTGGCTTGGATAGCCCTGTATTCCAAGGCAGGAAGGGGACAGCTCGCAGCAGCAAATTAGCAGAAATATAGCTCATAGCACTGACCAGGAGCTTTATAAATAAATCTGAGTTGGTTTGGGAGACAAGCAATTTCATATACTTCTATATGATTGAGAGAAAATACTGTAAAGTTAAGCGATTTAAGAGAGGAAAGATATCCATAGTCCTTAATATATTTGAGCTTGGAATCAGGGTAAGCTCAGGATTTTTTTTTTTAAACATTGATTTAAGCAAATCATATAAAGTTTGTTTCCTACCCAATATTTTAAGATCCTCTAATTCACTTTTAGAAATGAATCAGCTGGTTTAAAATTTAAGCCTTATTTACTCAATTTAAAGCTGTAAGGTCTTCAGTCAATTCTATAAACTAGTTAGTTAATTATTTTAAAAATGAAAGCCGTTTGAAATTGTAACACACACACACACACACACACACACGAAAGAAAGAAAGGGAGAAGAACAAACACCATCAGTCTGCTTAGCCTAAGATACTTAATTGCCACCTGACCTACCTATGGATTTCCGATTCAGATTACCCAGTTTTCAGATGAAATAAAGCTCTTTAGAGGTGATTCCAGGTTTGCTACCTATAAAATGGTGAGCATTCTCACTGAACTTCAACCTTATCTCTCTCTAGACCATCTCAGTTAAGAAACAATGTGGTTTGTACAAAATGTCTTAAATGTTGAAAATGTTATTTGATAATTAAATTATTACCAGATAAGAAATATTTATATACATTTTCTTATTCTATGTGTTTTGAACATATAAAGATGAAATACTCTTAGAAGTTATTACCTTAATTTGTAGAAAATTTATCTCAACCTGTAACTGAGGTTCTCCCATTGAAAAATCAAGTGCGACAAGATTTAGTGGTAATAATTGGGAATTTGCCTGGGGCAGAGGGAGGGCAGGAAACTTGGTCTTTAGGTTTAGCATCAATACAATAAAGATTATTGAGTGCTCATATGGGCAGATTATAATGGCGGCTCCCAGGAATTATAAACCCAAAGCAGAAGTTGCAGCTGTGATTAGTATGCAAAAAACCTTTAATACAGGGTAGAACTTGATTAAATACAGCAACGGAGTTATAACAGTGCAAAGGATGCTCAGAGGATGCTCCAAGGATGCTCTGATAGACAGAGATGAGGGCTGGGGAAGAAGACTGTTGTCTAGCCAGCCAGGGCTGCTGTATTAATTCTGGCAATGGCTGCTACCATGTTGTTCTCTCCTTTGAGGACAGATGTTGTCCAGTTCAGGTACTAGGGAGAAAAGACTAGTGATAGAGTGATTTCTATAGTCATTTATACATAGCAAGAGGTGTCCTGGAAAATCAGGCTGGAGTGATAGATTGGGATTGGATCATGGAGGATATAAATGCCACTTATTTTATTTGTTTTTGCAATCAATGGTATGTAAGTGAGCAGAATTAGTGACACAGTTTATCCAAGTTTTGCGTGTCACTTGTAAGATCGACCGGAGAAGGGCTGAGTTAGTTATGGGAAGGTAGTTTGACATGAAGCTACTGTTTTTTAGATGGTGCAAGCCTTTTTGAATGGAGAGCCAGCTTCCCATATCCGGTAGAAGCCAGAGGGAGAAAGAACAAAGGAGCATGAGAGTGTTCAAGTGAAGGAGAGAGAGTGGCGGAAGAGGTGGTGGCGGTGGCAGGGGAAGCCCACAGAAGTTAATAGCAGGGTTGCCTCAACCTAGGGAGGAAACGACCCGGTGCCCTCTGCTCTGTGGCTTCCTTCATCTAGCAGCATCCCTCCCTCTGATAATAATACTAGGGAAGGTGGCGGCCAGCACAGTGATCTGGGGCTCAGCCTCTGTGGCTGATAGAGGTACAGGGCCAGGTAAATGTAGGCAGAAGTTTGTGTGGTGTGCATTGAGGGGTAAAGTGTGATTCTGTACCTCAACCTCCAAAATTCCTCTACTGCTCATTATAGTTGCTGTGTTTCTGTGATAACCTTAGAATAGCAAAGGTAAAAGATGCTCTATTCTCATTTGATCTAATCCCCCCTTACTGCATATGAGGGAAAATGAAGTCTACAGGGGAGGCATGACTTGCCCCAAATCACATATTTCATGGTATGGCCTGGTCTTCAGTTTGTCACATCAATGTTCTCCCTGCTACAACCAGCTGCCTTCAAGAAACTGTCTGATAAGGAAACACCTTCATGGAGATGAACTGGAAGATGGCTGAGTGATGGAAGGGGTGAGAGGGGGCAGAAGGGAAGGGATGAAGAGTATTGGCTGAAGGGAGAGAAGGACTCAAAGGTGAAACTGGAAGGTGCTCATCAAAGAGCAACTTCCTTCAGCCAGAGATTTGGCCTGAGCCTGGTCATGGGTAAGCATGAGTTCACTGAGTTCCCTCTAATTTTCCCTTGTTAGAGATGCACGTGGCTCAGCCTGCAGTGGTGCTGGCCAGCAGCCGAGGTGTCGCCAGCTTTGTGTGTCATTATGAGTCTTCAGGCAATGCCACTGAAGTCCGAGTGACGGTGCTGAGGCAGACTGGCAGTGAGATGACTGAAGTCTGCGCTACGACATACACAGTGGAGAATGAGTTGGCCTTTCTAGATGATTCCACCTGCACTGGCACCTCCAGTGGAAACAAAGTGAACCTCACCATCGAAGGGTTGAGGGCCATGGACACAGGACTCTACATCTGCAAGGTGGAGCTCATGTACCCACCACCCTACTATGCAGGCATGGGCAATGGAACTCAGATTTATGTCATTGGTGAGCAAAACCATATCTCTAAGCTTACACGATTTGCATTGCTGTCTTCTTTGCATGAAAACAGTTTTGTTTCTCAATATCGGGTGGTTCATTTTTAAGATTATGGGAATTCTCTATAAGAGTTCTGTGGTATACTGCATGGTAGTCTGGTTAATATGGGTGATGACCCAAACAGCATTCTGACTAAAAATAAAATGGGTTGGGGATAGTGTTTTTTCTACTGGAGCTTGGGGTACTTACTCTGGAGTGATAAGCATTGTGAAATTGGCTTTCGGCTTTTGATAAGACATTTCTGTGAAAGTGGGCCCCTAGTAGTCAGACTTACCAATGGGTGGACACCAGATCTGGAAGCTCTTTTTTCACTAACGGGGGGAGGAGGGTCCTAAAATTTAAAGAGCATCTCAAGGAAGCTGTGCTTTGTCTTCTGTTGCAGATCCTGAACCTTGCCCAGATTCTGACTTCCTTCTCTGGATCCTTGCAGCAGTCAGTTCGGGATTGTTTTTTTATAGCTTCCTTATCACAGCTGTTTCTTTGAGCAAAATGGTGAGTGTATTGCTGACAACACACCACTTGTGGTGGGGATGCCTTCAGTAGAGCAACTGACCAAATGATGCTGTTAAGCTCAGTTTTCTGGAGATGAAGCAATAAATGAGGAACAGTGGTAAAGGAAGGGCAGTGATAAAGAACACGCTAGAACCCTTGGCATTGGCCTTTGAGGTTTCAAGATGACTAACATTTTAGATGAGTGTGTTCGACATTGAATGTTTGTGTGCTTCTGAACACGGTTTCAGTTTGAGTAACCATTTGAACAACATGGGGCAGCTGTTTTGCTCTTTATCTTTAAGACAATTGTACTTGATAACCCTGAAATGTAAGATTAAGTTGGACAAAATGCTTCTATAGAAGACCACTGGATGGATTTTGTTTTCCCCTTTAATGTCCCTGTACGTCATCTGGAAACCGTCTCTTGGTGCCACCCTGCATGTGTCTTCCTTGTCCAAGCCTTAGCTGTTCACACACACCTGTCCAGGGCACCCTGTTACTCAGGCTGCTCAAATGGGGAGTCTTGCCCTCCCCTCCAGCCCAGTAAATGAGAATACCAGGTTTTATTTATTGCAATTGTTGGTGAAAGAGTAGGAAATATGGAATCAGGCCTCCTGTCTGGATTTCTTTCTGATGGTTCTTTCAGCCATCTCTGTCTATGGCTGGCTTTTGTCAGCACAAACTTCTCCACACTGCTTCTCTTCCTCTCCCTGGCTCTCTCTCTCTTCCCTGCGTCCCCTCTCCCCTCACTGGATTCCTGTTCCCTCACTCTATTCAACCTGTTAGATGGCTGTAGATTCTTCTTATCTCATTTGCTAGAAACTGCCACATGGACGCAGAATCTCAATTTACTGGGGTGATAAAAAAATGGGCACTAACGTGGACAAAAAGTAATAAAAAGTATATGAGGAGTGGGTATGAGAAATACAGCTCCTTAAACCGAGTAACTGAAATTTATTACCTTATCAAGCTCCTCCCCTCACAGATAAGATGTAGTCAATTACCAGAGACATTTGGGGGGTCCTTTTTAAAGCTTTCTCCAAGTCTCTTTCTCCTCTCTTGCAGACAGGGAAAATGATTGCCATTTTACATCAATAGTGCAGAGTTATTTACCTAAAATGAGTTATAATAGCTGAATCAAGAAAATTTCCTGGGGCTTATAATTTCATATGCAGTGAACATTCATTTTTCAACGGGGTAGGGACCCAATATTTGGTGAGTCCTATTATGGCTAGAAATGGCTTCTGTATTTCTCAATAATAATTACTGTTTCTTTTTTGCGTTTGGCAGCTAAAGAAAAGAAGCCCTCTTACTACAGGGGTCTACGTGAAAATGCCCCCAACAGAGCCAGAATGTGAAAAGCAATTTCAGCCTTATTTTATTCCCATCAATTGAGACACCATTATGAAGAACATTTTCCAATTTCTAAGAGCTGAGGCAATTCTAACTTTTTGCTATCCAGCTATGTTCGCTTATTTGTGTATTTTGGGGGGATTCACCTCTCTTTAATATAAAGCTGGATGCGGAATCCAGATGAAATGTACTACAATTTGAAGCAAAGGTGCAGGAAAACAGAGTCAGGGTGTTTCTGTCCCATCAGATATAATTTTAGTAAAAGCATCACTTGGGAGCAATATGGGGATACAGTCATATGCTGTGGGATGAAGGATACAGGTTAGGGGGTGGTGTTGTCCAAAGAATACACAGGAAGAGAGTTAGGGAGAGGATGATATTGTACACACTTTGTATTTACACATGAGAAGTTTATAGCTGAAATGATGTCTTCAAGTTAGTTTTGTGCCGTGTTATTTTTCTTAAATGTGGAATTATATGAAGACTTTAAAAATACTCACATGGCTATATTTTAGCCAGTGATTTCAAAGGTTGTATTGTACCAATATGTATTTTTTTATTGGATAGTATTGTGCATGGGGGCCACTTGTGCTTTTGTGTATTTGCTGATGGTTTAAATATAAACACTATATGGCCGTGTCTTCCCACCATGGGCTCAGGGGAAGTTTTATGGAAGGGCTCAGGACACTAATACACCAGGTAGAATACAAGGTCACTTGGTAACTGGCTTGGAAACTGGATGAGATCATAACTGATTCTTATAGGCATGTTGAGCTGAATTGGTGTTGACATGTGCTTTGGGCTTTTATGTTAGCTCCTTTCAAAGGTTTGCAAGGGAGTCCAGACTGGTGTATCTGATGTAACTTGTAGAACACCAACCTCAAGAAAATGGCTCACTCCAGGGCCCTCGTAGATATGAACTTCAAGGAAGCTCTAGTGTCACGAGGGCCCCGATGCCTAACACATGGTTAATGCCATGGACAGAAAAAAGCAGCAGATAGCAGAATGGGGTGATGAAAGTTTCTAAAAACTAACACTGTTGGTGTTTTTTTAACTCACTATTTTCCATGAAAATGCAACAACATGTATAATATTTTTAATTAAATAAAAATCTGTGGTGGTCATTTTCCAGAGTTGTCTTTATCTTCCTTATATTTGAATATTGTGTTTGAGTTTATTTTTAATTGATTCACTCAGCTGTCAGTGGAGTCTCCATTATTAGGAATATTGGGAACACATTGATAAAAAGGCAAATAATGCTTCATGAGTCAGCTGTTCACCAGCCATTACCTGCAAGCCATTCTTGGAAAGAACTCTTTCTCTATCCTTTTGATTTCTTTACAGCTATTTGAGATACAAAGGGGTTAGCACAGATGCAGCAGCCTTTATAAGTCACACTGCATGCTCTTTAGCGTAATTTCTCCATCTCCTCTTTTTTGCCCACAACTTGCTCAGCTTGGCTCCCGTAGTTGCCATGGCAACTCCTCTGTTGTCTATTGTGTTCCTCACAGCCGTTTTGATCTGCTTCCAAAGTAAATGGAGCTTTTCCTTGTGGCTTCCAAGGAAATTTCACAAATGTGGGGAAAACATACCTGTGGTCCTGTGTTTTGCTATCAGCTGGCAGACCTGGCCTGACCCAATGAGCCCTCTGTGATTCTTGGTTAACCAATGTGTGGCCTCAGTCTGCTTGGTTTCCTTTCAAGGTTTCTTATTCTTGACCTCTATATCCTGTTATTGTCTTGTGAAATGATTCTCAGTGTGGCCCAGGACCACCTGTAACTGAATCAATTGGGTCACTTAGTAAAAATGTTGATTCAAGTGTTTAACCTCAGATGCACTGAATCAGAAGCTTTGGGTGATAACACCAGAAGTGTGCTCTACCAGCAAGCTTCCCAGTGCTTCCTATATTCATCGAATGTTGACAATCACTGTGCAGGCAGCCCCCTCACTCTCTTGCTAACCATAGCATGCACTCTCTCTCTGTCTCTCTCTCTTTTTCATCAGGTGCTAACAAACAAACGGGACAGCACATAGTGAGAATTCTATAAGGATATTTAAAATAAAAATGAATAGGCCTTTCAAAACATGTAGTAGCAATTACTTAGAAAGAGCTCCTTTTAGGTCAAAGACTACTTTTTGCTCTCTTGGACTTTGACTGGAAGCCATAAAGTAACACACAATTTAGAAGCCCCAGTGGATAGAGTGATACTATTTCTACTCTTTAAGTTCTTTAGAGAGAAAATTCTTTTCCATAGTTGAGGGCAAATTTAAATGACAGAGGGGACCTTAGATGAAGGCCCTTTCAGATATCTTTCAGACAACATTAGACCACTGACTACTTTACATAAGCTTAATACTGAAATTCTGCCATTAGCTATTGAGTTAAGCATTGCCCTCTATTTAGTATAAGTTTAAAAACAAATCTTCCTTAACTCAAAAAAGTTCCCTCTGGGGCAGAGGAAAAGAGCAAGAAAGGCTGGAAGCGGGGATTCCACTAAAAGTGGAGATAGAAAATATGGGGTGTTCTGGGCATCAAATGAAAGCCTCTTCCAATCCCCATTTTCTTTCTGAGGATAGATACTTTACCTGCAATAATCAGAGAGATTCATTGCCCCCACACCAGAGCACCAACTTTTTCATGGCATGTCAAACTTCATCACTATTTCCATCTCAGGCATCAGGGTCCTGGGGAACCCCAAAGACTCCACTTATCTCAATAGGGCTTGGTTCACTATGGAGAGGAAGGATGGGTACCATAACACTTCCCCCTCTAACCATTGCTCCCAGGTAGGAATGAGGATGAGAAAGCGAACATGATAGAGCTCCCAGTGCCCTTTGGATCAGTCCCTACTCCAGCATTTCCCAGCACATACCTCTGCTTACCAACCTTCTTTCAACATGGCACTCTCATTTCTGCTACGTCCTGTTTGTTTATATCTCACCCCCAAATATCTTTAGCCCTTATTTTTCACATCCAAAAAGATTTATCTCAAATTCTTCATCCAGCATAAGATTTGTTGACACTTCAAGCCCACATTGATCTCTCCCCTTCTGTTTCACAGCTATACTTGGTTTCATTGCTAATAATTTTGAGTGTCAAATCTTCTCTCCCTAGCTTCCGTGGGAACGTCTCCCAAATAGGAAACAACACAGCTTTAGGCACACAGAAGATGCTCAAATCAACATGTTGAAAAGTTGGGGAGCTGGGACATCTGGGACTATGAGAGGACAACTGCCTTCCATGTTTTCTTGGTCTCAGTCTAACCTCTTTCCCATGTGATCAGCATAATCGTGTTGGGGGTCAGTCTATCCCTTGGCTTCGACCTTGAAGACTCTGGAATGTGAGCTCCAGCTGGCTGCCCAGCTTCACACATTTCACTTTCATCTCAACCCAGGCTTCCAACCATTTCTTCTTCTTCTTCTTTTTTCTTTTGAGAGGGGAAAGAAGATGAGCCTCATTTTTACTGCTTTTCTTTTTTAAACCATAGGTCATTGCTAAAACAGACTGTATTTTTATACTGTGTCTGAGCCTTCTTCCACCCTCACAGTTGATACACAATTTACTTGGGACAGAACTTGTAAAATGTTGATGTCATTGTACTGCTAATTGGAGCAAAGCCAGTTAAGAAGCTTAAGAAGTTATAAATTTAAGTTATTGCTTTGAGAAGTCTCAAAGCAAAAGAGAAAATGGCTTTCTCTGGAAAGTTTTTCCCATTGCCTCACTTCTCTTTTGCACCTTGTTAGATATGTGACTCAGCCGCCCAGGGGGCCTTGTTTTATTTATTTATTTATTTTTTCCTATCTTAAGTCAACTTTCTCTGTTCAGAGCAGAAAGGCGACACATTCTATTGATGGAGAGAGAGGAAAGGTTTTTTTCCTTTTTCCTTGATGTGACTTTGGCTGCAGGCTGGGATGGGAGTTTGTAGGTAGGTTTGCCAGATTCAGCCAACCCCCCACCAAACAAAAAACCACAAACCCCCAAAAACAGGATGCCTTATGTTTGATCTGACAACCCTAACAGCAGGAAAGTTAATACCTCTAATGTGGTGTGAATAAAACGTGCTGGAGACCTTCTGCAGAAGTTTCTGGGCAGGAACAACCTGAGAATAACTGCTGTTTCAAATCTAAGACTCTTGCTTTCCTGTTCTCATTCCTGGGCATGTGTAGGACTGATACTCAGTGCTGCTGGGGGCAATAAAGAGGGGCGGCTATTAGTCTTCTAAACATTTTTCTTAGAAGAATTCAACTCACTCTGGTCTAACTGGTCAGAAGCTTGACATTCAGATGCTTCTTGGAAATCTTTGCTTTCTTGGGTAGACTCTATTGTAGGCATTCTTGCACTTATTGCATTAGGTAACTATTTGGAGCATTTGGAAAATATGCAGACTGAGGTGCCTCAGACCCAGAGCTTCTCATTTATAAGGTTGGAGACAACACCTAGGGATTTTAATTCACCAGGAAGTCTTTGGATCATACTTTCAGAAGTCCTGGTCTAACTCAGGATCCTACCATCATAGATGATTAAGACTGGAGAAGATACTTGGGGAATTATCTTTACATTTCAGAAGAAAATGAGGCTCAGAGACATCAGGAGACTTGTCCAGGGTCCCAGGGGAAGGAAGGGTTTGAACCAGGCTGAGGATCTGGTGTCTAGATTTTCACATCAAGGCTGTGCAGTGGGGACACTATGAACCTTTCTGTGTTCACAGGGTCTGTGTTTTTCAGGCTGTTTCAGAGTGTCACTGTCACCATTCCAGCCTGCCCCCAGAAAACCTGCTTTTCCTCCCACCTCCACCCCAGCTGCCCTGGTAAGCCTCTGGGTGATCATCACTGCTGTTTCCCATCTTGGCTGTATCTTTTCTAGTTCTCCCTTAACTTTCCAGGGCAGTAGCAAGAGAGTCTCAGGTGATGCAGCCTGTCCTCAGCAAACCTACAGAAGAATGCAGCAGAGGAAAACACAAAACACACCGCAGCCAAGAGTTCGCCAGCCAAGCCAGCAGTATGCTGAGAAAGCTTCCAAATTCTGCAGCAAGTCATATAACAACCCAGTGAAATGATACATGCTCTTTTTTATCACACACAATCAGGTTGCCATAGCAACCAACAGTGTTTTAAAAACATGATATTAATCCTACAAAAGACTCTTATCTAGTCGAACAAAAAGACGAGGCTCTCTCTGGGAGGAATTGTAGGAAACATATTTCAGGAGGCGATTTCACATTTTAGAAATCAACACAAATGATTTCTCATGAATAGCACTTTTCTGAGGATGTTTCCTTCCTATTGCTTCACCTTGATGATATTTTAGTGTGTGCTGCAGTCATCCCCACTTTAGCTTATTTTTTTTCCAACTTGTTGAAAATGAATTTTGCTTTCCTTCCTTGTAGTTAACTTGCAACTCAGAGAAGATCTCTAGTTTCCTATGAACATCTTTTTGCCTCTGGCACATCAAAGTGACCTCTAACCAAGACTGGACATTGAAGACAGGAAACTTGGATTTGTGAAGGAAGAGCAGAATTCTCTAGCATTGCTTTACTGTAGAGAAAGCTGCCATGGTGGCTATACCTCATGAGGTCCTTATTCTAAATGAAGAGGGAAATGAAACTAACTTGCAAAGCCATAAACACTGCGTGGATATACACTGGCCTAAGTGATTGTCATGACATCTCTATAGAGAAGGGACTGCCAGCATTCTCATTTTACAGATGAGAAAACTGAGGTTCACAAAGGTTTTACTACTTTGTGATGTTATTACCAAAGGCACATAGCTAGTTAGTAGCAGAGTCGGGATTAGAAATGATGGTGAATTCCAAAGCTGACTTTCTCTTTTTTCCAAATAATCCTATCTTAATTCTGGGGGTTACCTGTGAAAGGAAGATAGCAACATGGAGAGCAAATGGGGATTGGAGTGCTAGGGAAGTAAACTATGTATCATGGGGTTTACAAATGGGTGTCAGAATAAGTAAATATTCTGGACAAATGTTTGAAAAGATTTTTTGAGGTGCTCATAAGATTAGCTCTAGCAGGTGAATTGTAACCAGAGTGAAAGGAAAACAGGAAATCGAAGACATTTAACGGTGGACTGCTGGTTTGAATCCACAGTTGTAGCATTAGCTGATTTCCCATTCACTGGTGCTTAAGCATGACAACATTGCTGGATGATCACAGGTGTTACAGCTTCTCACTCAGAGATGAAGGAAAATGGAAACCATCTTTACAACCAGTAAGGAGGGTTGATCTTTATGTAACTGTAGTGTGCCCCTGAAAATGGGATCATTCCACATTCAAAACAGGCTGGTAATAGAAGGCAATGACCAGTGGAAGTCAGTAGGACCTACCTTTCATGTATCCCCATGACCCTTGGAATGGGGCTGGTTTGTGAAAGAATAATAATCAGTCTGGAACAGAAGCAGAGATTGGGGGTGAGAGTAAAGAGAAGGGAGAGTCTCTGAGTTGAGGTGAGGGATGCTGGAAAATAGCAACAAGTCCCTTTGAGGAAAAAGGAAAATAGAGAAGAAAAGCAGAAGACAGGGGCCTGAGGATCCTCTCCAGAGAGCAAACAAAGTGGACTGGAATTCTAGTATCAAAATTATAGAGCAGGGCCCAAAGCCACAGGCCACACAGAGGAATGAGACACACCCAGGTCAGAAGAAGGGGACTATCCAGCCAAGGTCGTGACAGGGGCGGTCGCCTAATTTCTACCAGAAGTTGATGTGGGGGAGCATCTGGGCCCAGAAACAGAAAAAGACTTTCCCTGCCGGGAATGGGCATTAAAGGCAAGGCAATGGTTCCATTTTGGAAGGATGATGGTGGAGGCAGATATGTGTAGTGTGGGAGGAGGTACTCTGCAGAGGGGTAAAAGCTCATTATGAGAGAGCAGCAGCAAGGATGATCACAGAGGAACTGCCAAGTACTTTGAGCCTGTGCAAAGCTAAGTAGTGTGGATTGTAGTTGTGCCAACTTGAGTGTTTATAGAGTTTGTAATCTGTGCTTGAGACGATGGTTCAAGAGGGCATGAAAGAAGTCTTAAAGATGTGAAGGGCTGTCATATGTAAATGGAATTAAATTCACTTTGTGGGCTTTCTGGAGCACTCAGCCCCAGTGTTCCACAGGGGCACATGGTAGAAAGAGGGATTTGCATGAATTTTCTTCTCATGTGTAGACATGGGTTCAGCTCAGGGAGAGTACATTTTATTGGGTCATATTGCAGATTGGCTCAAGGCAGGCCTGCTGAGTCCTCATCAACAACAGCTGGTAGGGAAGGGAAAGGACCAGGAAATTGGGTGGAGTGGGAGGCAAGGGGTGGTGAGGAAATAGACCTGGTTGAGGAAGTAGCCCCTGCTGGGCAGGCAGCCCTCCTGTGGACTGCATCTGAGACCTGTGATGGGTTCGGGCTCCCTTCAGGCATGTGTCACTGTCCATAGACACTAACTTGGCAGGTGACTGCCATGGCACGAAGTGTTATGTTAGGAAATACCCAAAGCCAGATGGTCATTGCTATTCTGGAAGGTCAGTTGGTTCACATTAAGACTCCTTCAGCCATTTGGGAATACAGAGGTTAGGATCTCATGCTTGGGAATGGGGGCTAGGAAAGGTGTCGGGACAAATTGGCATGATGGGCAAGTAAATGGAGGCCAGAGTCCAGTTGAACTTCATAAGTCAAGGAGGAGTATATTTTCTTGGAGATCTTGCCTAAACATATGGTCATAGACTAGGTCTGGGATTAACCTGTAGGCCATTGATCCCAGTATCACCCTAGAATCCCTGTCAGCACAGTTCTCTAAGCAATTATATTCATGACAGATGGCATTCCAGATGTTATTGATAACCCCAGGGATTGTGCCCTCTTCTGTCTCTTCCAGTGTTCCTTCCTCTGTAGAGCCTTCCTAAACCCTCACACTGGTTATTCCTCACCATACTAGTCTTCACCCCATTTAGCTTTCACCCCTCTGCAGTATCGTTTGGCTCACTAGTAGGCAATGGCAGAGTTCTTCTTACATTTGTCTACCTAAACTTTAGATAGGAAGATATGATTTCCAGTTTTGTTAAATAATTTGCCCAAGATCTCATCACAGTAAGTGGCAGAGGGATTGGAGTTCAAGTCAGTTCAAGGTGTGCCTTTCAGCACGATGGCACTGGCTTAGGTAGGAGGAGAACAAGGTGGCATTTGTGAGCATAGACAGACATATGAAGAATTCCGTGGCTACTCTGGAAGCAGAGTCCCCACCTCCACCCTAAGAAACGCATCTTCTTGGGTGCATTATATACACCAGGATCAAAGTAGTGTAGATAAATTTCACTTTTGACAGCCACCCTAACACTTTTATTCAGTTGCAGCTGTACTATCTCTTACTTGGCTGTCTCACATACACAGTTTTGCAAATTAGATGTATTTATGCTGAATTATTTTATAATCAAACTCTCTGGAAAAAAAAGAGTCAATGGAAATTTTTAATAAAAAAGATGTGGTAGAAACAATTTTAAGTCATGAATTGGAAAACATGTGGCAAAATCTTTATCCACTAGACTGCTACCATCTGTGGAAATTCATAGGTATTAAATTAGATACACGCTGGTTTCTCTGTTTGCAGACCCTAACAGAAACCTAATTAAAAACCACACAGCAACATCATAAAACCAAACGTGAGGTCTATTCCCTTCAAGGTCAAATGCATGTGCAATGTAAAGAAAATAATTTGCTTTGTCCTTGAACAAGAGACCTTTCTGTTGGTATTTTTATTAAATACTGCATTTTGCTAAGAGATAGTTAAGAAAGGAGATATAATCACCCACATAAGTCTAACTTTAATTCAAAAGTGATGATAATAGAGACAAAGGTGTAATGGACACGGTTAGTCTTACTTTGTTCATATTCTATTATTTGAATGTTTTCCTGTGCATAGATTTATAGATCTGGGTTCAATTCCTTAAAAATACTAGTTTCTGGTTTGTCCACAGAATCATGAGATGAATGCCGAAAAACTACTTCATTTGAGAAGAGAGCATGTCTGTGTTTTGTGGTCTGAGGGCAGAAGGTTGGCTAAGGTGACCCTCTGGGGTCCTATGGGGTGAAATACCACATCTGTACTTTGGAACCCTATTCCCAAAGAAATGCCTAGGAAGCCCTGAAAAGCAAATTGCCAAGAGCAAGGGGACCAGCATCCTTGTTTAGAGAGTGAGGAGACCTGAATTCTGTTCTTGGCTTGGCCCAGAAGGTGAGCATTTCCAGGGTATGTGCTATTTGATGGTCACCAGGTCACTCTGCTGATCGCTCCAGCCCCAGCTGACCTCTCATCCTTGGAGTTTATTCTTGTGCTGTTTTGTACCAATGAATTTTTTGATGTAATTGTTGTTTAACTCTCTTAAGTTTTCATACCTTTATATTACTATCTTTTCAAATACATAATGAATTCCCTCAGGGACTTCTTTTACTTGATAGAGGCAGTGTGGAGGAGAGGTTAAAGCATGAGCTCTGCTGTCTGGCAATTGGGGATAATCCTGGTCAATACTGTAGGTCTCTGAATGGGCCTGGCCCAGGCTAAACACTATATTATGTAGTTATATACATAGTAAGTGTATTGCTACAGAATGCTTTTATTATCTCTTTGTGATCCCCCAAATACTTAGTAGAGTGGCTGGCACAGGAAAGTTCTGTTTTTCTAGTTTATTTTCTGTTACCTTTCCTTCATTTCCCCTTCAGCAAACATTTGTTAGGCAAATGGAGCCTTTGCAATAAGACATACACTGCTTAAACGGAGATGTTCATTTTAATGCGGATGCTGGGTGATTGAATTCACTATATCCACTGGTTATTCCCCTCCAAATTTATTCTCTATGTTTCCTGCCCTACTATGTGGGGATAAGCTGACTTGAATGGACCACATCACCTATCTTCCTTGCTCTCTGGCATTCAGCTGATGGAAGGCACCAGCAGGTGATGGTCGTGATTGGGGTATTTCTTCCAGTTATCCCTGCTTTGACGCAGCAACTAGGATAGTAGTTGTGTCCTCCTCTCACTACAGCTCTGGTTGGGTAGCTCCTCCTGGTTTCCTGCTCTCACTGAGCTCTGATTGCTACTTTTTCCCTTTTCCTTAAGCCCTAGGGGAAATAAAGAATTTTTGCTGTGGCTTGTTGCTGGGATTTCAGCATCTGCTGTTTTTCCTTAACCATGTCCAAACTCTGTAAATAGTCCACTCTGTAGGTGAACCATCAGAGGTGACTTCTGCTTAGGATCTCTGCTGAGATCCTAACCGATACATCACTTATCCTTGGAAATGTCCCCTTGCATGTAGATCTCTATTTCCTCCCTTCTGGAATAAGGGAGTTGGGCATACTCTCTATCTCCAAGGTCCCTTTGGTCTGAAAGCCTACAGAGTTATCATTAGAATCCACAGTAACCTTGATAAACTACAGAGGTTTTCAGATACAAACAAGATGCATTTCAACTAAGAACAAGTGTAGAGAAGCACGCTTCCGGGGCAAGGGGGGCAGGGAATAAATGGTAGAAATGCTAGGTGATTAATGCCCGGCTGTGTGCAAGTACACGAGCAAAAAGACTCAGGGATGAGTAAGCAGTACATGATGTAGCTCAAATTGAGAAAATCTGGGGGATATTCACAAAGCGTGATCTGTAGGAAGTGCAAGGCAATCTGTCAGAGTAGCTTGTCGCTGCACAAATCAGACCTGGGTGCTGCGATCTGATTTCGCTCAATAACTTAAAAGATAGGAACTTGAGAGAAAAGAGACTCAAAGTTAGATTGGAAATGAAAAATGGCTCATAAGAAGATCAATTTCTTTTTTTCTTTCTTCTTTCCTCTCTTTGTTAAGAGCTTAAGGGTAGAATTAAGAAGCAGTCCTCATTCATATGAAAGGGCATCTTAAGTAGTCCCTGTGTCCTGAACATGAACTATGTTGAGCATATTGCATCTTGAATAATTATGAGTATAATCCTAGACATCAATTATTATCATTAGGGATTTGTATGTAGTTAACAGGTTTGAAATATTTTCTTTTCACTCTGCCCATTTTTTCACCTGTAACAGACTGGACATTGAACAGTGACTGGCAAGGAGTAGGTTTTCAGTGAATATCTCTAGTGAAATGAGTACCTGATTGAATATGAGATGGGGGCTAAGCATTGAAGAAACTTAAGATTAGTATAAAGAGAAACCCTCAAAAGGTTGGAGGACATTTGCTTACTAGGTAAGAATCTGTAATCTACTTCCTAGGGAGTGATACAAGAATAAATCACATTCTGGAATTCTACATATTTTAAGAACAAACCTCAAGCACAAAATTCCATTAACCAGTTCCTCAAATGGCTGGAAGTAGACCTGTGTTGTGGTACATGGGAGGAGGCAGAAGCCCACAGGTCTCCTTGGTGGATGACCTGAGGAGGAGGAGGCTGTCACCCATAGGGTGACAACCCAGTGCCATATCTGGGTGTTTCCCAAATGTTGGTTTCAAAACAGAATATTCAGTTATTTTAGAGGAGAACCCTTTAAATAGGTCTATTCTGCATTTTGATGTTACACTCTTTCAGTTCCTTTTGGGTGGTAAAGACCTGAGTATAGTTCTTATTTCTAAAGCATGTCTTTTAAAATTGCCATCTTGGTTTCATGATGGGTTCACAAGGAGAAATTGAAATGGTAACAGGGTCTAGGAAGGAAATACTGCTAGACAATAAAGATGACTAGCTCTGAGTCCCAGACCCAGTATTATTTGGTTGCCAGTTTCATGCAAGTCATTTAACTTCTTTGGATGTGAATTTTCTCAATATCTTCCATTTGAGGAATACATTTCTGTTTTAAAAGCATTTTCAGATATATTGCTGAAATGTAGTAGTGAAAGGAAGTGGTAGTTCTTTTGACCATTGTAACTGCCCTAAGAAGTAGGTAGTGCCCGGCCAGTCATGACTTATTTAGATGAGAAGGTCAAGGCTTAGGGATGTCAATTAACTTAGTTTAGCAACAGAGTCCTATTAGGCCCAGACCTTCTTACAGAATTTTTTTACTGTTCAATCTATTGTCAGATTTTATTATGGTACTATTTCTGTCACATATTTGTATAAGAATATAAATGTTAATATAATTATTGTCCTATAAGATTGAAAACAAACAAGTAAAATTTATTCAACACAGGCTCTTTTCTTGTACCTTCTTACTAGAATGTTAATTTTTATTATAGAATGAAAGGAAAGTCATGTGATTTTAAAAATAATGCCCTTCTTTTCTCCTTCCTCCCCGCCCCTAAACCCCAGAGCTCTGCTTTCTGGAAAGAACTTAATATATTAGCTCCACAACCCATTAGACTCTCGACAAATTAGACCGCACACTTGGAACAGTAAGAATGGGTTTGGTGAGGTGTGCTCATCAAGAGAGGAAAGAAGCACAATTCATTTCTGAATTGGTTATCAAATTCTTCTTGTAAGTGACACCATTGAAACTGCCAATTGGCTTTGCAACCTGCTGAGTTTATATTTCTACATCTGTGAAAGCTCAGCAAACGAACCCTTCTCAGCAAAGCAAGAGGGTTTCGCCAGCAAGAAATTTGATGAGGTGTTGTACCCTGTGGCCAACCATTTCTCAAGAGACCTCTTTCTGTTTCACCCTATTGAATTCCTTTATGATTGACAGGCAGCTTTACTCATTACTCAAATTTTCCTTCATGTTAGTTATCTCCTTAGCAAATCTGGTCACTGCAATACTTTTTAAAAATACAGTCACATTACTATTATGGAATCATTCAACACTAGTGCTTGAAGAGACTCAAATCATTTAGCCGAAAGTCCCTTCTCTCATTCTATTTTCCCATGTTGAACCCTTATCAGGTGAACCCAACAATCCTCTTCATTTACATTGAAACACTCCATCAGGAAGTGCTCTTCAAATTCTTTCCATATTTCCATTCAAAATCTTAGGCTGCCAGCACCACAAAATGATGCCTTAACTTAAATGAGAAGATGTACTAAAAAACTCTGATAACAAAAACATTTATTCCTCTGAGCAGGAGAATTTCTCTGGTCATTTTTAGCATAATGGAGATTAACAGAAGCCTGATTCTGACTTCCATAAAGGTGAGGCATCATATGAAGATCTATCAATGTTTGAGGAATAAAGAATAGGAGCTCACCTGCTTTGCCTCAGTCTTGGGGTCATCTACTCTTTTGATAACTACACCTTTTCTAAAGATGTTCTGAAGAATATGATGTGTTTAATATATGTGTAGGGGGCAATGAGCATTCCGAAAACAATGTTATATACTTAATTTTTTTTGTCTGGGTTTTTCCTTCTTTCCAGACATTAGAAGTCTGTTTCAAAGACACACTTCTACTAACAGAGCAGCTATAGTTACATGAATAAACACATTGTCCATCAAAGAGAACACCATTCAGACTGCTGAAAATAGAGCCAAATTAAACAAAAGGTGCATAGAACCAGTAGAGTGGCATTTTGCCACTTAATGAATTAATGTGAGGGATTTTTTTTTAACCAGGATTCATAGCTTGAACTTTTCACATTTGTCAAAAATTAGCAAAGGACTTCAGATTCATGATTCAGAGAAAAGCCACGAATTCATTTGTGTATACACATGCATTTGATAATTCTATCATATGATTTGATGGCTTTTCTCATTCAAAGACCCACTATAATTGGAGATACCTAATGCTTTTGCTAGGTTGGGGGTAGAAAATTGAGGAATTTGTTTAGTACCACTTATGGTCATCATATATGCCATAATATCATTCTCCGCACATGGCATTTATTAGTCATTTTCTTACAACACAGTATAGTGGGAGTCTGTCCTAACAATAATTTCTAACTGGGAATTACAGCATCCTCGCTATAGAAATCTGTTGTCATAACCCTTGGTAGTCTGTTTGACCTCAAGTCCTAGTAGAAGAGAAGAGGGCAAAGAGAGAAGAGAGGAGATGACCACTGGTCAGTTCTGTTGAGAGTTAGCTACGTTCTTGGACTCCCTGGATTAGCTTCTGCCAGTAACACTATACCCGAAAAATATTCTTTAGCCATCTTCTCATTGATTAGCATCTAGTTGAAGAGCCCAGCTGCTGAGTCAGCCTTTTCTTCTGTTGCAGGTAGGTTGGCAGAGAGGACTTTCTCAGACTGAAAATGAGGGATGGCTTCTGGGTCAATGGGGGTATGCTTAGATTCAATTGTTATAGCTAGGAGTTTCCTGTTGGTGGGTGAAGACACAGTGAGTGAGGTGGGGATCACAAAGGCTGCCCTGTCCAAGAAACTTCAGGGAAACTAAAAAAACCTAAGAGGAGACCCTGACAAATAACCTACAGATTCTAGAACAGTCATGATTATAGCCATTGAAAATGGCACTTCTATAATATTGGCAAGTGGTTTTTTTGTGTTTGCATGTGTTTAAGAAAAACCCATGAGGGGTGCCTGGGTGGCTCAGTTGGTTAAGCCTCTGGCTTTGGCTCAGGTCAGATCTCATGTTCGTGGGTTCGAGCCCCGCGTCGGGCTCTGTGCTGACAGCTAGCTCAGAGCCTGGAGCCTGCTACCGATTCTGTATCTCCCTCTCTCTCTGACCCTCCCCCTTTCATGCTCTGTCTCTCTCTGTATCAAAAATAAATAAAACATTAAAAAAATTAAAAAAAAAAGAAAAACCCGTGAGAGCCTTCATGGCTATGTACCAAAACTGTTTTCAAACCTCAACATTGAATTAGTTAGTTTATTTTCATAAGATGAGGTAGGAACTATTATTACTTTCACTTGGAATATCAGAATTAGAGAGGTGGCATCACATAGATAGCTAAGATCTGTGCAATTGTGTGGGCATTTAGGGAAAGGGGAGTATTTCAAAGACAGGGCAACTAATTTCCAATGACCTAACTAAGCCTGTGGAAGAGAATAGGCTAGGTAGTCTGAGGGCATTCCTATCCTTGCCCCATAACCTATTTTCAAATTTCTGACTTGTTAGAAAATCTTGGGTCCATAACTTCTGCTTTTCAAGCTGGGATTTGAAACTTAGAGAGAGAAGATTCTTGTCAGTCATTTAGTTTCTGCACAGTCCTTTGCATTGTACTAGGAGTAGATACTCAAAATTGATTTCACGCTTTCGTTCTTTTTACTTTGGGTTTAATGTATACCACTAAAATCATCTGTGCAGGGAGCTAAATTTAGCTAGGACTTAAAACTTCAGTAAGGAATTCATTCACATCAGGGTTGATATTGAAATAAGACCCAGTATCACAAACTAGCCATTTGATTGAGTGTTAAAATCATATCTCTTCCCTGTTTTCTTGAGTTATACTTCAGATTCCAAGTCCCATTAAAAACATGTTTTTTTTAAACAAAGAAAGCAACAAAACAGGATTCGTGGGTGGCAAGCTGGTACTTTTAAGCAGTGACTGTTAGAGATTTGAAATGTGAAATCATTTCACTTTCATATAAGAAGAGATATAGAAGCTGTTGTTTGAAAGTCTTAGCCAGGAGGAGAGAATCTTTTGCAGCAACAGACAGAATCCAATATGGCTGCCATTCATAAGCTGCCTAATGCCTTTGTTAGGTTTCATCCCGAACTTCCAGTAGGGCAGTGGTTATTATTCAGCTATTGCTCAAAATACATAACTCCCCTTCCACATTATCAGAAGGGAGAAGTTTAGGGGTACTTTTGACAATATGAATTATAATGTTAAAAATAATGAACACCTAGGGCTCTTGAAAGGCTATTTTCAATTTCAGTTAACACCTGGGAATGCTTGGTTATAGCACAGTTGCCAAGGGTGAACTTCTCACTTCAAAACACAGCATCCCAGATTTCACAGTGGTCCTTGAGCTTCAAAACTGTTAAAGCCTTTAGTTCCTGTAAGACCACAGATAGCAACTATCTGCCTCCCAGGTCAGTTCTCTGGTGAAACTGATTGATTTCTTGGAGGCTAGATCTTTGGAGTAATCTGAGGAAATGGATCTGGAAAAAGCTATTATAAGGGCCTAACTTCAGATCACATTTTACTAATTTGAATAGTCTTCTTTCTGTATTCAAACTAGCACAATAAACTAAGAGGAAGGGGATTTGTTAGGGCTTCATTACGTATGCTGGTTATTTAGATAACCAGCTAGCCAGCAAGAAATATTCATAGAGGCTCCTGTTTGCCATGCATTGCTCTAGGTGCTTTAAAGGCTGCCTAGTTTGCAAGAAATACTGAATGAATAATAATTGGATTCCCCAGTATTTTGGTTAATTCCTACTGGAGGTACTCATACAAGGCAATGTAATATAACATTCTATGTATGTAGAGCAGGGATAATGTGTATTTCGGTTCATTTTATTCATTTTAGTAACTCAATTTCAGATTTTGATTTTTGACTGCAAGGTTCATTCTGCTAGGCTAGTGGAAAAAACTATTAACCTCAGTTCTCTCTGGGGTTTCCCCATCTCTCCCCAGGATTGTGTCATACTCTTGCATCTTTCAGTGTTAAGACACTGGGGCAAGCTGTCGTCAGGTCCTCCCACACATCTTCAATTCCATCATTTCTGTCTTCTTCACCCTTTAGGAATAGTGGCTCTTAGCCACTCCCATGCTCAGCTTGGGGCAGGCATATCTTGGGTGAGGCTGTCTTCAGTCCCTTTGGCATGTGTATATCCTATAGCCATTCCCTTCCTTCTCTGAGGTCTTGCTGTTTTCCAGGTACTGGCACCAGAATTAAGTAAAGAGGTACTTTCTGCCCTCTGCCCTACCTCCCAGGGGTCTGAAGGAAGTCTCCTTAGGGGTGAGAGAAGTTCTCTGTTCAGAGTCCTGTGATAGCTTCGCTTTCACTGAGGACTTTTGTTAGAGAAAGACTAATAGGAATAGTTCTGCCTTTTTCTCTGACACATTCTAATTGTTTAGGATTGGATGGCTCCAATAGAATAGTGGGCAGTGATTAAACAATTTGTGGTGCAAATTGGAATGTAGGATACTTTTTGAGGGGAAATGGGTAATTAGAAAAAAGATAACATTTCTCTGAAGTCATTTTACCTCCTACTTTGTGAAGATAGCACTATACTCTGAGTCAGTGGTTCAAAGATTGTTGGAGATCATATAGTTTTATCATTTAATTTTCTAAAGGATGAAAAATGTATAAAGTTTGCCTCCAATTGTCTAGCCCATATTTAGTTCCATGGCAAGAATGGAACTAAATTCAAAATTCAAGCCATTGGGTCCTTTTGTGTTCTCTAGAACATTCTTATATATTACAAAGCTATTCAACAATTTGGTTATTCTAAGGACAAGAACAAACTGAAAAAGCACAACTTTATCAATGCCAATGCAACATTATTTTAGTGGGTTTCAAGATAAAACCCTTTGTCAATATAACCATTCCTGGCAGTTTATTTCCAGGAACTGAAGATGTCATCTAAGGACTTGGATTTCACACAGTGAATCACCATTATATTCTCAGGCTCAGAAGTCCAGGCCAGCTGCATGGCCAGATGGCTCACTGGTCCCAGTGGATCTATCCTTCTGGCTTGAAAATCAGAAACAGAACAGACAGAAAGAGAAAAAACTATAGCCAGTGGCTGCTGCAACTCCAGCTGTTGAAGTGATTCCAGACATGAGCACAATGATGTTCTGGCTGCCAGAAGAATAACACATATTCTGGTCAGAAAGACAACTGCCAAGGATCTGATGATTTGCTTCAATAAATATGTTGTGTCATGAGTACCCAGAAGATGAGTGAAACTCAGTTGCATTCTTTTCTTCAGTATTATTCAAAGGGATGTATTTTGTGATTTTGTTGAGTTTGCTACTCAAAGTATGGTTTATGGACCAACAACATTGTTGTCACTTGGTGTTGGAAATGCAGAATGTTGGGTTCCACTCCAAACCCAGTGACTCAGATTCTGCATTTTCAACAAGATCACCTAGAGATTTGCATGCACTCTAGGATTAAGAAGCATTGAAAGCAGACAAAGTCAAGTTGTAGGACTGGGTCAATAGGATTGGATTGCAAATTTGGCTGTGGGCAGCAATGAGGGATGCAAAGAAGATCAGATTCAGAGAGACCTGGTTTTAGACCCTATTCTGCTACTTTTGCTCAGTGTGATCCTGGTGGAAAGCACTCCCTTTCTTTAGTCATTGATTTCCTCTTCTTTAAAATGGAAGAACAACATTTGACTTATTTACCTGAGGATTGTGATAAGGATGAAAGGAGATATGACACCAAGAAAATGATCTGTAAAGTGCACTTTTCAAATGCAAAAGGATGAAAATTGTTGTACTTGCACAGGTATATCTCAAAAAGAATTTGGGTTCTTTTGACTTTTGAAATTCATTCAAAAGTCTTAAGACTTTCAAAATGTCATAGGACATTAAAGTCAACTATGATGAAAACATACGTGACCAGCAAGAGCAGCCCATGAGTCAAGGAAACATCTCCTCTGAGTCACTTTCCTCAGATGAGCACAGAATTCTGACTCATAAAAATGGATACAGTTAAGACACTGTTTATGAAGTTAGCAGTGGTTTTGGGCCCAAGGTGTTCATTACAACCACCTGGGGGACCTTTTAAAAACTATTGTTGCTTGGGTTCCAACTCAGACCAATTGAATCAGAACCAGCAGGGCTGGGATGCAGGCATATTTTAAAAGCTCACCGGGTGATACTAATATGTAGCCAGGGTTCAGAGCCACAGATAAAGTGCTCATTAGAACAAGTTGCTCTGTGAAATTGAACATTTCTTGTCATGGCCAACTGTGGAATAAAACTAGGACAGGAACATAGTTCTATATGTCCTCCTCATGTTTCCAGAACTTCTCTTAAAGGAATTCATTTTAAAATGTGAACTTGGAGAACTGAGAAAGAAGCGTATGATCTCATTTTACAGCACCAGAAACCTGAATATAAGACATTCTTTGGGTTTTCTGTTATGATGTGATGTGGTCATGTTGGGCATCAGTTCTGGGTTATTAGGCTTTATCACTGATAAAGAAGGATGCTGAGAACTAAGAAATGGGCACTTAGACCAGAAGAAGCCCAGCAAAAAAGGAAATGTTAGGAAAAGGCTGAGGACTATGAACCAGGAAGGAAGACCCATTGAAGATTATCCAGCATTGTCCAGGATGGCCACCATAAGTTACTCTGGGGCCAGGAAAACCTTCTGAGGCCTTGTGTCTCTCTGCTCTGGGTCACTGAGGACACAGACTCTCATACAGCATTCTTGTTTCTTCACCCCAGGGACTACCTCTTTTCTGACTAGATCTTAGCTTAGCCAAGGATATGACTGGCGTTTCTCACACCATTCCCAAGGAATGTGGTAAAAAAACTATCTTTTTAGTATAAGCCAATTCCTTAAGATGGAAGTGGTATGCCAAGAGGAGGAACCAGAGTATAATGGTTAGATAGTCTCTAATGCCTAAACTTCTTGTCTTCTGAAGCATGAGACATGGTGACATTGGCTTTGTGAGGCACCATTCCCAGTCTCATGTGTACACAGAGATTTACTTCATTCAGTTTCCTTTTCCTGAATAGCCTTTGCCAACCCTCCAAATACCCACTGAGGCCAAGATATTTGTCAATTAGCATTAGCTTGTCTTTCTGGTGAGGACTTCATCCCTTCACCCATCATCTGAACCTTGCTGGCCAAGAATCAGATACTTCATCTTGTCCCTTTTACAGCTGGTAGTGGCTCATGGCACCCAACACACTGGACTAAGACCATCCAAAACACAGGTAGCACATACATCCTTTCCTGCTAAAGGTTATTAATTTAGTCTCTCTCACAGATCTTTTCTTATGGGAATATCTGTCACTGGATATCATGAAAACCAACGGGATTTGGGAGAGACATTTCTTTCAAAGTTGTCCTTAATGGAGCACATTTATTAGTAAAGCAAAAGAGCTATAGCTTAATTTTTCTCTGTATATTTTACTTAGAAAAAATTAATAGATAAGCTGCTATTTTGAGGATTGTTTTAAAATGTAGAATATCATTAGCACTAGCTTGCTTATTAACTTGCTAATAATACTTATAATACTTTCCTAGTGTCTGGCACTTTCCTAGTGCCAGAGATTTAAAAAATTATAGGAAAAAAATGAAACAAATGTCTTTTTAAGTTTTATGTATTTTTTAATACTCTCTTCTCCCATTTCCCAATTTTGAAGACATGTATGATGGTACCTGGAAGGGACAAACCCTCTAAACTCAGAAAGACAGCCTTATCTCCCAACCAGGCTTATAAATTAAAGACATTTTGATTTAATTCTGAGTCCCATTTTCTTTTCTTATATAAAAGACAGCAAAGATAATTATACATATAAACTAATGTTATTGTGAGGTTTCAATGTAATAATATCTTTTGTCTCACCAGTAGTTTTAAGAATTTTAAGCAATTGCAATACAAGCAGTTCTTTTCTTACATATAATTTAAGTAGTCATGTCTCCAAATATCAGAGCATTTAATTCTTATTTTAAAACCCTACAAAACCCCTGTTCCCTGAGATTAAAATAGATATACTATATATATCAGTAATATTGTCTGAAAAGCCATTAGCCAAAATTCCTAACCTGCTTTACTATGGTCTTCCCTTGCTTAGGGCCTGAGGTTTGCTCCTGCTGATTCCCAAGCTGTGTGCCAGTTATGGTGGTGGAGAGACTTCTCCAGAGGGGTGAATCTAGAGAGGCTAACTCTGCTAAGCTGCAAATAACTCCATTCCTGGACAACAGCCTAGACAGTAAACAAATAGTGGGCATTTCTACTTCTGTCTCTTTCATTTAATTTATAGCCCAGTTCTAAATATTTTGCTTCTAGTCTTTTACCCTTTGCTATGATTCTGAAGGAGGTCGGGCAAACAAGATGCCATTTCTGGGGTCTTGAGAATCAAATGCTCTTTCTCCTCCCCCTTTTTCTGAAGGTAGAGAGATGAATTCTTAGGTGTGTGTGTGGGGGAGTCACATGCACCCTTTGGGGAAGTGTCCAGGTATATTATTTGATAGGAAGAAGGTTTTCAGCCTGGAAGGGTGTAACCAGGTTTGATCTCCAAAGTGTGGTAATTAACCAACCTCTCTTTAATTTTTTAAAAACAGGATATTGTTGTTCCGGTGTGTTAAGTTTGTGGTCTTATTGGGTGTTCTCCCTAACATCAGTACTGGCACGAGCCATAGAAGTAATGGCTAAGCCTTCTTCCTGCCTCCGGCTGGACTCTAGGCTATGTAAGCCATTTGGTGGCCTAAAAATTTACTAAAGATGCAGTCCAGGCAGTGGAATTGCAAAATGTACTTTTCCTAAAAATAATCCCTGTTCATCACCCAAAAGCTTCAGATAAAATTGTACTTAAGACCATGAATAGAACCTTTATTTTCATGGGGCCTCTCGTTTTCTTTAAATAGTGAGTTCCTCATCGGTCTTTCACTTCCCATTAGAAAGTGCTGACATTACTTCTACTCTTGCGAACTTATTACTCTACTACGTGACTTGTTTAGAACTCCTTATTCTTTCTTCCTATTATTTTGACTTTTGAACATTTATAAGGTGCTAGGTGTCAACACCAATTAACACCAACTATAGGCCTTAGTCTTTTCATAGTGGGACTCCAAGATCTTTACAGCCATGAACAGAGAGCTCTGTGGTTTGCCAAAATTCCAACCAGTAAATAAGAGCTCCTGTTCCATTGTATTTTCTTTAATGGATTTTTTCTCTCCTGGTTCCACTACACTTGTGAGCACAAGACTTTGGGGGAATGAAAATGGCTCCTTTTCATCAAAACTTGGGGGCTCTTGCTTTCAAGAAAGACCACAAATATGTAATGCTATTCTCATAAAACTCTGCCTTTCCAAAATTCTTCTTATGACTTAACAGTAAATTTCTCTAAGCCAGATCTTACCTTTTTCTTCTTTTCCCCCATTTCATTCTTAAATGTCAGGATTTACATTTCAAATTCTACTGTAAATGAAGTTATTATTTTTTCTCTAGTTTATCCACCTTCTTACCCAACTCCAAATGAATGTGCTCAGAAAGGAGACCTTGGTACCTCTTCTTCCCCTGACACCACAATCCTCCATAACTTCTGGGCCAGAGGTAGTTGTCAAATATAGAAGTGTTGGGGGCTATATAGGCACCTTTGCCTCCCTTTTACCCAGACCCAGAAATCTCAGAAAGCCAGTGATGACAGATTGTGATGGCTTATTTTGTATCACCCTGATTGGGCGGTAGTGGGCTGAGATATTCAGTCAAACATTATTCAGGTGTGAATGTGAGGGTGTTTCTAGAGGAGATTAACATTTAAATTGGTAAAATGAGAAAAGTAGATTGCCCTTCCTAATGTGAGACCTTTTCAATCAGTTTAAGACCTGAAGAGAACAAAAAGATTGTCCCTTCTGCCGGAGAGAAGGAACTTCTCCTTCCTGATTGCCTTCAAACTGGAATATTGTTTTTTTTTTTCCTGCCTTCAGATTTGAACTAAAACATTGACTCTTCTTTGGTTTCAAGCTGGCAAGCATTTGGACTGGAAATGTACATGGACTTCTATGGGTCTTCAGCTTCCTGACTACTTGTCAACCTCCATAAAGGGATAAGTCAATTCATTATAACCTCAATATCTCTCTTTCAACCTCTCTTTTTCTCAATCTCTCTCACTCCATTGATTTCTCATCCCATTGGTTATATTTCTCTGTAGAACACTGACCAATATACAGATGTAGTGATTTTATGCCTGGGTATAACAAAATCTCTTGATGTTCAAAGAGAGAATCTTGATTTCTAGGTCTTCATGATGTGCACTGTTAGGAGACTTTGTCTCCTAATATATAAACCTTGGGTCATATGTTTTTATGTGGACTTGGATTTGAGACCTGGTTTCTAATTGCATCTCTGCCACCAAGGAGTTGTGTGATTAGGGACAAACTACTTCTTTCTGGGTTCCATTTGCTCATTTACTGTGTGAAGGAATTGAAGCATATTATTTCTATTGTCTCTTTCACCTCTAACATCCTATGGTTTTCAAAACTAAAGTAATTAATATTCATTCAGGTCATCTTTATAAATTGAAATCTGAGAGGGGGTTGAAGAGAATAAAGGGAAAGACAGGATATCTTGGGAGTTGGGGAAACATCTTTCATTTTATCTCTTCAAGTATTCTCTTTGTTGCTCCTCTCATCTGCACTGAAGTCATTACCACCTGGATCAATTGGAATTTGGGCTTTGGGCTATAGGTAATTGAAAATAATGATACATATTGGTTTAAACAGTGACAAAAGTTATTATCCTACATAGCAGTAAGTTCAGAGACAGGATGCACTATAGACACAGTGCAGTTAGGATCTGGTTTCACTTCCCTGTGGCCCCTCGATTCTCCCTTCTCTGTGTTGGTTCATATGGCAAGATGGCTACAATAGTTTCATGGGAGTGGTAGAGATGAGACTTCTCTCAGGAGCCCTCAAGAGATTTTTCCCTATGTCTCATTGATTAGAATTGGCCATGCCCTCTTTGAAAGCAGCTATTGAAGAGGAATAAAGTTATTTGACAGGCTAGACAAGGGATTGGCATCCAAGGAATTGGATGAGTTAAATCCAGCCTGTGGCCTAGTTTTATATTACCCATGATCTAAAAAAGGGTTTGCACATTTTAAACAGGTTACAAAAAACAAAAATGAAGACAAATATGCGACAGGGATTTATGTAGCTGAAAACCCTAAATTATTTACTATCTGGCCCTTTAAAGTGAATGTTTGCTAACCCCTAGCTTTGATGAATCAAGATCTATCTCTAGAGCTTCAAGTGGGGTCAACTGTCCCCTGAGTTGCATGAGAAGGAGGTTGGATATCTGAACAAAATTGAGTCCTGTCAGAAGAAGGGAGAAATGGATGTTGGTTGGGTGGGCAGTCAACTGGGTCCACATATTCTCTCTTCTCAGCTCCACTTCTCTCAGATGTGGAAGGTACGTCTATACCATCAAACTGAAGCACTGGCAATGATCTGTCAAAAGCAAACTCAGAAGATACCATTTCTGAGAATTAAGTTCCCAGATGGGAAGTATTTTCTCTCCTGAATATTCTGCTTTCTCTGTTTTTAAACACATTCTCAGGTAATGGTCAGCTCTTGTTTTTCCTTGTGGAGATCTGAACAAAGTATTTTCAGGACCTAGACACAGGGGTGCCTGGGGGCTCAGTTGGTTAAACGTCTGGCTCTTGATCTCAGCTCAGGTCATGATCTCACAATTTGTAGGATTCAGCCCTGCATCAGGCTCTGTGCTGTCAGAGCAGAGCCTGTTTGGGATTCTCTCTCTTCTTTTCTCTGTACCCCTCCCTCTCAAAATAAACAAACATTAAAAAAAATAACCTAGACACAGACACATTCTCTCAGGCACACACTCACTCAAACATGTAAGCACACTGACACATGGACATACAAAGAGATACCCATCCTGAGCCACCCACTCAGAGAGCATTAAATGAACATTTCAGAAATTAAACTTGTGCACATGGCTTGTAAGGGAAAGGCTAATTGCAGTTCCTGGTTAATTTTTGGGTAAGCACTGGTTGTATTAGGACTAACTGAGCCTGCATTTAAGTGATAATATTTCTAATTAGATACATGTGCTCTTTTCGAGTGCTTAGTATCGCATGGAGTGTAATCAGTTGTTAAATATCCCTAGAAGCAAAGCAGACCCTGTAAACACCCTTTGAAAGTGTTGGTCTTTGAGCATTGTTTATGACCCTAACAGAGCTTGTATTGGGGATTAGAATTCACAGACACGAAGAGCTGAATACTAATAAGCGTTCATTTTCTTTAAGCCTGTTATTGACTTTGGCATATCATTTCATATTCTGCAGTTCTATAAATTCTTAAAATCAACTGAGGACACTGTCATCACAGCCTCTGCATAGCTGGCCAAGAATAGTGAGAGTGAAATACAGCCTGGCTATGTCATGAGAAATTCATAGCTGAAAGTTATTCTGCATATGCTCGGTATGCTGAGCAAGGATATGGTTTTCCTTACCCTCTGTTAAGACGTTCAAGGGGAAAGTAAACAGTAAAGCACTTTAAAGAGATTTCTATAGCAAAGCACCTTCTAGTTATTTATCATTGATTCAAAAAAAATTTTTTTACTGCATTGATATGTGATAGATCCAGTCCTAGGCTCTGTCGATGCAGTAGGAAAGAAGCAGAGAAGGATTCCTACCCTCGTAGAGTTTACACGCTAGTAGTCTGGAAGTACAGTTTGGGAGTTGCAGTATCTACATGGTATTTTAAGTGCAAGACTGGATAAGATCACCAAGAGTGAATGTAGATAGATTTGTAGGGATGGGGCACACTAGCAACATGTGGTAGGATATATGAAGATGACACTGAGAAAGAGCAGCTTGTGGGATGGAGGAAAGCCAGGAGAGTGAGATCTTATGTCAACTAAGTGGAATGTTAAGAAGAGAAAATGTACAGATGCATCAGATGCTGACAGATTGAGTACAGGAGGTCTGAGAAATAACCATAGAATTTCATCATGGAGGTTATTATTGATCCTGGTGAAAGTATTTTGATGCAAGGTTGGGGAAAAGGGACTTGACTGAAGTGTTCCAGTTCAAGAAAGAGTGAGACAAAGAATAAATGGCCAGGGTGGGGGTGTGGGTGGAAAGCCCTATAAAAGCAGTGTTCTGTAAGGGATATTTCTTATCTGGTCTTTTTGTTCATTTGTTTTGCAACATCCAAATCATGGATTTAACTGAAAACTGTAGGCTGTTAGATAAAAATATTTAGCCTTCAACAATTTCAAAGTTTGTTTTTTTTCTTTAACTTAGAGTTTTAGACAAAGATTATATTAATTAGGATACTAATTTGGCTGCTATAATAAAGACCAAAATAGCAATGGAACAAGATAGAAACCTACTTCTCTCTTACTTAATGGTCTGAGTGAAAAGATCAATGATATTGGGGATCTGGGGTACCTTTCTTTCTGCCATCCTGGACACATGGCTTCCATCTTGTGGTCTGTGATGGCTGCTGTATCTTCCACCATGACTTCCACATTACAACAAGCAGGAATAGGGAAGAGAGAAGAGTATACAGCTATCTTTTTAAAGGTATGACCTGTAAGTTGCACGTCACCTTTTCCAATATCCTATTGGCCAGAATCTAGTCATATGCCGTGCCTACGTGCAAGGGTGGCTGAGAAATGTAGGCTTTAGCTGTGTAGTTATGTGCCCAGATAAATCTATTACTAAAAAAGAAAAAAAAGAAGATATGTCTGTGTGTGTGTCGGGGGATGGGTGGGAAAGATTGATTGAAAACAACTGTGACTAGGAATGAAAACTTTATACATTTTTTTCCCTGTACGGTTAACTTGGGCATAATTGTATTCAACAAATAATGAATAATCTACAGAAAACTTCACGTTTTCTCTATTAGGAATTGGCCATCAGGTCATGGTGCTCATGTTCTCTGCTACAACAGTTATTTTCTTGTGTATAGCTTGCAGTATGTATCTACTTATTATATAAAATTCTTAGTTTCTGAAAATACATTTGTTTACAGTATAGTCTACAAAATTCCTGTTGCTAGTTATTTGTTTAACAAAGCACAACTTCTCTATTTTCCTATAATATCTTGAAAACTTTCTGTTACTTCTGTCCATTGTTTCTCACCTCAGTATCTTTCTAAATAACACTTCCTAACTCGTTTTATGAGGTTAGTATTACCCCAATACCAAAACCAGATAAAGATATCACAGAAAACTAGAGACCAATTTCTCCTATAGATATGAAAATCCTCAACAAAATACTGGCAAAGAGAATCCACCAGCATGTAAGAAGGTTTATACTCCAGAATGAAATAAGATTTGTCCCAAGAATGCTAAGTTGGTCCAACACACAAATACCTATCAACATAATGCACTGTATTAATGGAATAAAAGATGGTCTTAGTAGATGCAGAAAAAGCATTTGACAAAAATCTAACATTCTGTCATGATAAAAACATTCAACAACAAAGTAGTAATAAAAGGGAACTTCTTAAATCTGAAAAATGTCATCTACAAAAAACCCTAGCTAACATGATACTTAATAGTGAAAGGCTGAAAGCTTTTCCCTTCAGAACAGGAACAAGACAAGGATGTCTTTTCTAGCCACTTCTAATCAACATCGTACTAGAGGTTTTAGGGAAATTAAGCAAGAAAAAGAAATAAAAACATCCGGATTGGGAAGAAAGAAAACCCTCTCATTGGCATAGGACATGATCATATATAAAGTAAAACCTAAAGAATGCACAAAAAAACTATTAGCTTTAATACACAAGTTCAGCAGGGATGAAGGATACAAGAGTAAGATATGAAAATGGGCTATATCGACTCAAAGCAAGATGAAGGTGGATAGTTTGCTTCTTTTGGAAAATACAATCAATCACTTTATAATAGCAGTTCAAACTAAGAAGGCTCTGAAGCTGCACATGCCAGGTGTTTGCTACATAGCGCTATGAAACTACCCTGTGCTTGTAGTATCTTGGGCTTTTCTGTTTAATTTCATGTTCATAATGGAGTTATCTAGTGGTTTTCAAGTGGCAGGGCCTATGAGGAGGAGTGTTTTTCTTTGACAAAGTTTCATTTGTCTGTCGTGAGATGAGAAAAACACGATTGATGTAGTGCACTTTGAATGGCATTTAAAGAACTGTCATTATTTTGAGAATATATTCTTCCTCAGATTTTGGTGTCAAACAGACTTACTTTGTAGGACTTTGTTATGGTAGTTTACAGTGGGATCTTTGTTTTAAAATCTATTTATACTTAATGTTATTACTGGTTAGGTGAAAAGCAAAATCCTCTGATAATGACTCTATTTTTGAAAATTTACTTTGTGAAATTCAAGAGTCTGGGAACCACAGGTGGATAAGCTACACTTGCTTATCTTTATCTTTCCTGGACTCTTCCTTTTTCTCTTCCTCTTTATTTTTTAAAATTTTTTAACATTTTATTTATTTTATTTTATTTTTTTGAGAGACAGAGAAAGACAGAGCGTGAACAGGGGAGGGGCAGAGAGAAAAAGAGACACAGAATTCGAAGCAGGCTCCAGGCTCTGAGCTAGCTGTCAGCACAGAGCCAACGCTGGGTTCAAACCCACGAACCGTGAGATCATGACCTGAGCCGAAGTTGGACACTTAACCGACTGAGCCACCCAGGCGCCCCTTATCTTCCTCTTTAATCTAACAGATTTGTCTCCTCAATTCTTTTGTCTGTTATCAACTAGAAAATGCTGGGAATGAGGGAAGAACTAGAAAATAGCTTGAAGGATTTGAGGTTGCTTAACTTGAAATCTTTTTTTTATTCATTTTTCTTAGTGTTTACTATTTTGAGAGAGAGAGAGACAGAGCATGAGTGGGGGAGCTCCAGAGAGAGAGAGAGAGAGAGGAAGACACAGAATCTGAAGCAGGCCCAAGGCTCTGAGCTGTCAGTACAAACCCCTATGCAGGCAGCCAGTCCACAGCCCTTGAGGTCATGACCTGAGCCAGACTGGGACCCTTAACCCACTGAGCCACTCAGGTGACCCTTAGCTTGGATTCTTAATATCATTCCTCAGAAATAGAGAAGTTGTAATGCAGAAGGCACAAAACTTAAATATTTTTAGACAATAAAATAGGAAGGATTGGGTTAAAACTCTTGATCACATGGTTGAGCAATACAAAGGAATTCATGAATTGGGGCCATTATTAGCCTTGGAACAGCCTAACGAGTTTCAGCTTGGTGTCTTTGTCCCTTTGGAACGCTGGTCACGCTGGTTCACATCTGCCCAAATCTCTGACACTGAAGCTGGACCTAGTAATCCCTAGAGAATCATCCTAGCTATTTGATTACAAAACATGTTGATGACCTGTGCAAAACTCCTGTATAATTTTTACATTATAAAGTGTTCGACTTTCCATCATAAAGAATTTTCCAAGTTCTTTATGTAAGTTCTACAAATCGGTGCTGACCCATGGGCTTAAGAAATGTGCTTTGACCAATGAAGTGACAAAAACAAACAAAAACAAAAAACTAAAAAGGACTCCTAGTTTGAAATACTTCATTTTTAATGTTCTAGTGACTTCATTTATTTCATGATTTCCTCATTCATAATGATAAAGGCTGGTAAACCTTCTGTAGGCAAGCCAGTAAAGTTTTGGAGAGCCTCGAGTGTTCTTTTTGCTGTCTTCGGTGTAGTGAAAGAAGTATTACTATTTAAAAAGTTATGGATTTTTTCAACACTGGATTTAGAATCACAGCAATGCTTCTCTTGCCCTGAATGGCATTCTGTTTTGCATATTTTGAGCTAAAAACCTGTTCTTCAATTCTCTATTATTCATGCAAGGAAAGGAACGAGGGCCCACAAAGGTTAACCATCTTGCTTAAAGGAAGGCAATTAGGTTTAGAAGCTAGATTTCCCTGATTCCTAGCTAATCGTTTTTTTTCCCCCCACAGCATCAAATTGTCTTCCCCAGGATTCCTGCTCTGAAAGACTATAAAAAGAAAGATTAAAAAAATTTTTTTTAAATGTTTTATTTATTTTTGAGAGACAAGAGATGGTGCGAGCAGTATTTATTTTTGAGAGACATAGATGGTGCGAGCAGGGGAGGGTCAGAGAGAGAGGGAGACACAGAATCCCCAGACAGGCTCTAGGCTCTGAGCTAGCTGTCAGCACAGAGCCCGATGAGGGACTCAAACCCACAAACCATAAGATCATGACCTGAGCCGAAGCCGGACGCTCAACCAACTAAGCCACCCAGGCGCCCCTATAAAGAGAAAGATTTAAACAGTGTGAGAGAAAGTATGGCTTTTCATTTTTGATGGATGTTCTGATTTAGTTTGCAGAAAGGGAGCTCCGCGCTGTATGTTTCAACAAGTGGTATTATTTGCTCAAACTTGATGGTGTTCACATATCTGTGGAGTGTTGGAGCCTGGGGGACGTTGGAGATTGTCCATTCTAGGAGCTTCCAAATGATTCGAAGCTGCAGAACTCTGTCTTCAAATAAAGTCTTCCATAAAAACTCACCATAGAAGCAGTTCCAAGTGAAATCTTCTCTCACTGAGGCAGGGGCAGAAGTTGGGATCTCCCCTCTGGTGTCCCTGTTAGAGCACTGTGCTCTGTGCTGAGCCATTTCAAGACCAAAATCCTGATCTTTGCTCTCATTTTGCCTCTGAAGAAATTGAAGACATACCTTTGTTTTCTTAAGTTATATCCTCAAGTAAATTCTTTTTTGTCCTCAAGTAAATTCTTAAGAAAGGGTATGTGGAAGGCAAAAATTTGATCCCATGCAAATTTGAAAATGTTTTTATTTTGCCCCCACATTTGATTAAGGATATGGGAGTTGAAAATAATTTTGCGTGAGGACTTCGAAGGTGTATCTTCATTGGCACAGGAGTCAGATGGCATCTGATTTTTCTGATTTCTTACATGGGGAATATAGCTTTTCCCTCTCTCTAAACAGAACCTGATTTTAATTTTTAAATTTTTTTTGCTACATTTGGCCTTTAATATTTGTAATTATTTGTATTATGTGTAACACACAAATATAAGGATGTGTCTGTGCATGAATACATGCATTCTTTATTATCCTTAATATTAGTGTTCCTTGTAGTCCTTACTTTTTGGATCTTATCTCACCTAAAGGTTTCTGCAGAGAAATTCTTCACTCCCATAGCATCCAGTATTGTTAATCCCTCCCCTGTTCCTAGAGATTAGAGCTCTCTGCTGTTACTGTCCTAGAGCCCACTTTAAAAAGCCACATGGACATTTTCATAGATTCAGAGTTAAAGGAAGGGCAGATGCTATGAAAACAGGAATGATCTAGAACTGATTTTGAAGCTAGATTCTTCGTAAGAACAATTCTTCCTATTCCCATGTGGTTGTACTGGTTAATTTTGTGTGTCAACTTGACTGGACCACAAGGTGTGGGATATTGGACAAACATTATTCTAGGTGTGTCTGTGAAGGTGTTTTTGGATGAATTAACATTTAAATTGCTAAACTAGGCAAAGCAGATTGCCCTCCCTGATGTGAGACTCAGCTGATCTGAATGGAACAAAAAGGTTGACTTTCCCTGAGTAAGAGAATTCCTCCTGCCTGACTGCTTTTGAATTAGGACTTCTGCTTCTTCCTGACTTCAGACTGGAATCAAAACATCTTCCTGGGTATACAGACTGCTGGCCTTCAGACGAGAATTACACTGTCAGCCCACCCGGTTCCCAGGTCTTTGGACTTGGGCTAAAGCCATACCATTAGCTCTCATGGGTCTCCAGCTTGTTGACTGTAGATCTTGGGGCTCATCAACCTTTATAGTTGTATGAGCCAATTCCGTGTAATATGTATACATACATATATTACACACACACACACACACACACACACACACACACACACACTCTACTGGCTCTGTTTCTCTGGAAAACACTGACTGCGAGGAAGCAGAGGGCAAGCTGACACCCTGCAATCCCCCCACCCCCACCCAGGTGGGATATGTGTGATATTCCTCCCACAATCACGACTGCTCAAGAACAAAAGAAAAGGGGAAAACAAAGGGTTAACTGATAGAGATCACAGTCACAGATCACAGTCATGAAGGGCATGCATCCCATCAGTTTACAAAAGTCTTAGTAAATTACAAGAAAAAGGCAATCTTACCAAGAGCTTAGCACCCAGAAACTCATAGACCCAATTTCCTGGAGCACTAACATCACCCTCCCCCCCACAGAGATGTGAGAACAAAGGCAAGGAAGAAATGGCAGGTAAAATTAAATTTCCTTATAACCTGCAGCCCACTGACAAATACTTGAGACAGGCAGAGTAAAACATTCCTCCAGGTACTCCCTGTCTTAATGTTAATGCATTACTAGAGGGAACAATAATCTTAGTTTGACAATAGCTAGGCCTCCAGTATTTTGTGAGTCATCTTTAGCATATGAAAATCCTCTTGGAAACCTTTTCTTGTACTTCTGAAATACTTAGGTATAAATCTAATAAAATATGTTTAAGATCTATATGAAAAAAATACAAAGTTCTGATGAACAAAATTAAAGAACTAAATAGCAAGTCTTTTTTAGTGTTTATTTATTTATTTAGAGAGATTGTGGGGGAGGGGCAGAGAGAGAAGGAGAGAGAATCTCTCCACACTGTGAGTGCAGAGCCCTATGCAGGGCTTGATTTTAGGACCATGAGATCATGGCCTGAGCCAAAATCAAGAGTCAGATGCATAACTTACTGAGAGCCACTTGGGCACTACAATAACTAAATAAAGGAAGAGATATTATTCATTGCTAGGTTGACTCAATATTGTCAGTATATCAGTTCTTCCTAACCTTGATCTATAGATTCAATCATATCCCAATGAATAGATCAGAAAGTTATTTTGTGAATATGGACAAACTCGTTCTAGAGTGTCTTGTTGCTGAAAGAATAAACAAATAGATCAAGGAAACAAAATAGAGAGCTGAGAAATAGACCCACATAAATGTAGTCACCCACATAAATGTAGTCACTCGGTTTTTGGCAAAGGAGCAAAGGCAATACAATAAGACAAAGATAATTTCTTCTACAAGTTATGTTGGAACAACTGGTCATCCATATGAAAAAAAAGTAAATCTACACACAGATCTTCAACTCTTCACAAAAATTAACTCAAAATGGAAAACAGACCTAAATGTTAAACTCAAAACTTTATAAAACTCTTAAAAGTTTATGAAAATTTATAAAACAGGAGAGAAACCTAGTTGGTTTGGGGTATGGCAATAACTTTAAATAAAACATCAAAGGCATGATTCATAAAAGAAATAACTGATAAAGTAGAATTCATTAAAGTAAAAAATATCTGCTCTATGAAAGACAATGTCAAGGGAATGAGGGACAAGCCACAAACTGGGAGAGAATATTTGCAAAAAAAAATCTGATAAAGAACTGTTATCAAAAATTTACAAAGAAGTCTTAAAACTCAACAATAAGAAAACAACCTGATTTTAAAAATGTACAAAGACTTGTACAGACACATCACCAAAGAAAATACATAGGTGGGTAAATAAACATGAAAAGATGCTTCACATCATATGTCATCAGGGAATTACAAATTAAAAAAGCAATGAGATACCATCACACACCTATTAGAATGGCCAACATCTGGAAGACTGACAACACCAAACGCTAGCAATGATGTGGAACAACTCTTACTCATTGCTGATGGCAATGCAGAATGGTACCACCACTTTGGAAGACTGACATTTTCTTACAAAACTAGATGTACTCTTAACCATATAAACCAGTAACTGGACTCCCTGATATTTACCCAAATGAGTTAAAAACTAATGTCTACACAAAAACCTGCACATCAATATTTATAGCAGCTTTATTTATTCTTGCCAAAACGTGAAAGCAACCAAGAAGTCTTTCAGTAAGTGAATGAATAAACTGATACATCCAAATAGAATATTATTCACTGTTAAAAAGGAATGAATTATTAAGCCATGAAAAGATATGAAGGAAACTTAAATGAATGTTACAGAATAAAAGAAGCCCATCTGAATGGGCTACATACTGCATGATTTCAACAGTATAATATATTGGAAAAAGAAAAACTATGGAGACAGTAAAAAGATTACTAGTGGCCAAGGTTTAAAGATGGGAGTAATGAAAAGGCATAGCCCAGAGGACTTATAGGGCCTTGAAACTATTCTATATGATTCTATGATGATGGATACATGTCACTATACATTTGCCAAAATGCATAGAAAGTGTACCACCAACAGTGAATCCTATTATAAACTACAAATTTTGAGTGATAATGATATGTCAATGTAGGTTCATCAACTGTAACAAGTATATCACCAAAATATAGATTTTGATAGTAGGGGAGGTTGTGCATTCACGAAGACATGGGGTATATAGAAACTTCCTATACTTTCCACTCAATTCTGTTGTGAACTTAAAAAAACTGCTCTAAAAGATAAGGTGTATTAAAATATGCATAAAGAAATATATTTGGGATAACATGGGAATTTTAGTGATTATTTACTTTTTAGTATGAATTAATTTTGGAGGGGGTCTTTTTTCTTCTACCAAGGGGGAAAATAAGCTTTGATAATGAGTAAGAAAAGAAAGAAGATGCTAATTTTAAGGCTTAGAGAAACATAATAGCATTGAGCCTTGGAAGAGTAGAAATTAGTAGGTGGTAGGTAGTGTAAAATTACTACCTAGGTTTGGTCCTATGTTGTATAAAGTCATTGTTATATTGATATATGTGTGTTTATTCTTTTATAACTATTATTTGCATGTGTAATTTTGGGTCTTCCTTTTCAAGGCTCTCACTCTTTAATTCCTTTTCTTGTCTTATTGCATTAACCAGAACTTCTAGAATAATGTTGAGTAGCCACAGAATGATAGTTGAATCCACAGCTTTGTTTCTGACTTTAATTTGAATATATCCAGAATTTTAATCTTAAGTACAATGCTCACTTTTGATTTCTGTTAATATTCTAGTATTAGAAAGATACATCCATAACAGTAAAATATACTTATACCTTATTAGAAATGGCTATTGAATTTTGACAAATATTTATCAAATTATTTTAATTTTGGTTTTCATAACTTTTGTTTAAATTTCTTAAATATTTATATATATACACATGCATAATTTTCATAGATGCATAAGTGTGTGATGTCTGTACTTTTTATTTTTAGTACTTCTTACCACACTTTCTCCTATAACTTAGATTAATAGTCTAACATGTATCCTTCTATTTTTTTCTTCAACATGACATAATTCTTTACACATGCTCATTGCATGCACTCTTTTGGGTTTGACTTTTCTTACTCAACAATATTTCAATGGAAATGCCTCCAAGTTAAACAGATGTTACATTTTCGTCTTGCCTCTGGTATTTATTAATTGCATGTCCTTGGGTAGGTTAAGTAATTTTTTTGGCACAGATTTTTCCACCTAAATATGAGGATAATTATTCTTTTCTCTAAGGACTATTGTGAGATCCAAATGATATCATATATATAGCTATACACCAGTGTTACTTGATCTCATGCCCAGTACAGGAGAGCAATTCCTTTTCTTTTCCCTTTTGGCAGTCATGGCCTTTGGCCCAGGAGTATGTAACTCGGCAAATGCCTGAGCACCTGCTGAAGGGCCACAAGGGAACCCTGTGTAGGGCTTTGGTTCAGAATAACAGTTTGGGAGCCCATTTGTCTGGTTTTGAATCCATGTGCAAATCACTTTGTAGTTACGTTCATTACCTTGGACACATTTCTTAGCCTCTCTGGGCATCAGTTGCCTCATCTTCAAAATGGAAATAATAATAACAGTACCTGTTACACCTATCATTGGTGAAAATGATGACGTATGTGGTGCACTTGGAAGGTGACCAGCACACTGAAATAGGGAGAAGCAAGTAAGGTGAAAGGGCATGGGTCTCGAAATCAATAAATAGGCTTATCTTTGCAATTTACTGGCTAGGTGACTTTGGGGGTTACTGTGAGCTCTCTAATCCCCGTCTTCATCTGGAAGATGGGGATACTAATACCTACCTTAAAGCATTGAGAGTAATGTAAAGGGGCACCTGGGTGGCTCAGTCGCTTGGGCGTCCAACTTGGGCTCAGGTCATGATCTTGCAGTCTGTGAGTTTGAGCCCTGCATTGGGCTCTGTACTAACTGCTCAGAGTCTGGAGCCTGCTTCGGATTCTGTGTCTATCTCTCTGCCCCTCTCCCACTTGTGCTCTCTCTTGCTCTCAAAATAAGTAAAACATCTAAAAAAAAAAGTGAGAGAGAGAGAAAGAGTAGTAGAAGGTAAGGAGTGGTCAGTGGTGGAGCCTGTGCATTGTGGATTCAGTGCAGGCTGCTTCCCTCCACCCTTGCTGCATATATGGTCCAACCTATGATTGCATCTGCTTTGGCCACTCGAGAACTGTAACCATACTTCACAGTTCTCACAATTCCAGACTTGGACCTGCCGATGAACTTCCAGAGGGCATGCTCTCAGTGAGTTGGCACATACCTGTGTCCTGACTGTTCTCTTCAAGTGTTTCATGAGCTATCCTTGGGTGGGTGGCTGGAGTCATGGTCTGTTCTCAGTAGGTTGTGTCTCCTTCCTGCATGCCTAAATATGCATTTTAAGTTTCAAGAACTTTCAAGGGTAAGTTTATCTTGTTCTGTATGTTACAGATTTACTGCTGGTCAGGCAAGCACAGGAGGAAAACTATGAAGTGTGTTTGCAGTTAGAGAACAGAGAAATTGGACCAAGATTAGCCTGGCAGGTGCATATTGATATTAACTGGCTTTCTTGCCTTCACGGGGATATTGTAATTCTCCAAGGGCATTTGTTTTCTTCTCAGATCTCTGAGGGGAAGCTCTCCCACTATTCCCCCAAAGCAAAGCCAGACAAAAAAATGCATCGGCTTTCAAGCAGTCCTCTCTTTCAACAGAATCATTCAAGGGAAGGGATCACTACGTGGATTTCCCATTTCTTGGTGCTGAGATTTGCTTGCTTCTGTTGGCAATCCAGGGATTTACTGAGTTAGCTCTATGAACCTCTACTGCAAACTGCTAAAAAAATAAACAGAACCCCCCCCACAAACTTCTCTTACACTGCATTGCACACAGGTCTATGGAATTGGGAGTTTTTATTTTATTTTTTTAATTCTGTGAGTTAAGTATGATTCAGCAGCACCCTCTAGTGTCTATATTTGGAAACTGAAATATAAATGATTCTGGCTCCTTCAAAGCAGGAAACCTGTAAAATACATATTTTTTCTTTTTAGTTCCTAATAACACGAGCCACCTGATACCCCCCAAGTATGTTTAATTATATAGAACTCCTTAATCACCTCATTACTTTGGTTTTTTTCTTTGGGCAATCCAACTGAACACATAGAAACAACATGATTTCTCTGCTTTGGCCTCAGGCGTCACTGGAATATTTGGTCTGGGCCACACTTCTGCCTGTTCCCGCCGAAGCAGCACAGCTCTGGGAAGTGGTGCCCAGTTCTACTCTCTTATTAAAGAAGATTCAGCCACTGGAGTGAGTAGTAATGAACACAATGGATTCTGTATTCTACCACAGGCAGCTCAATTTGATATCACTTTCCATGCTATGGATGCTACCTTTTTACTACTTGTAAAGGGATTATCCTAGCTAACTACAAACAGGTCAAATGCTTTGGTTTCTCCATCAGACATTCTATAAGGGAACATTAAGAGTTATCTTATATATTTCTTACATAGGTGATTAGTTTTCCCATACTTGGTCCCATACTGGAACCCAACTAATCTTGTACTTTGTCCTAAAGTGATACCCTTTTTCTTCCTTTGGTAACTAAGAAGATATGCCGGGATCATTTTCCATTATCATAAAATCTGCTGATGGATAGGATCACTATAGTATAGTACTGACTTTTAAGAAATTATTAAACGTTAACAAGCTGATAAAATGAAACATTTATGCAGTTAAGCCAAATGGAGAATATAAAATATAATGGAAAAAAGGGAGTGAACTATGTGAATCCCAGCCTCTGTCAGTTGCTGTTTTCTTGAGGCTCTCAGTTTTTCTATCTGTAAAATGGAACTGCCATGAGCATCACAGGAGATACTGTGTGTTAAGTTCTTAGTACAGTGGAGAAGCTTAAATACATGTCACTTCTCCCATTTGGTGCCATCCAGAAAGGGAGAGAAAAGTTAAAACAGAGTTTACAGTTGGCACAGCTTGAGTTGTGGGATTTGAATTAACTGATGCTGTGGCTTTAAAAAACGGTTGTGGTTATAGGTCTGGACTCTGGAATTCTCTTCCTGGGTTCAGTTTCTGGTCTGCCACTTAAGCTGAGGGACGTTGTACAACTTACAACCTCTTTGTCACTCAGGTCCCTTGGTCTCAAAGCAGGGATAATAGCAGTGTCTACCTTATCAGATTTTGTAAGGATTAAATGATTTGATACATGTGTTTACAAAAGAATCTGGCATAGAGTAGACTCTCAATAAACATTAGTTGTTATCAGTATCAAAAGGTGAAATATGTCAAAAGGGTCTAGAAAATCATAGATAATTAAACCCACACATTTCTGCTATGAACATGCTCTTTTAGTAAGTCACATACTTAATATCTTATGTATGGCATCAACCAGCACTGCCCAATAGAATACTGTGGGTCACTTACATAAGTACAATTTTTGTAGCAGTCACATTAAATAAAAGTAAAAGTCAGAAGGACTAAGCCATAGTACCATCACAAACTCCTTGTTGTGATATACTGAAAAGGATAATTCTCATCTGTAATTTTTCTTGCCCCAAATCTATAGCCTCAACTCAATCATGAGAAAACATCAGATACACCTAAACTGTGGGGCATTCTGCAAAATAAAAGATAAGGACTCTTCAACAGCATCAAGATCACGAAGGACAAGGAAACACTGAGGAAATGTCACTGATTGGAGGAAACTAAAGGAACATGACAACTAAACTCTACATGGTATCTTGGATTGGGTCCTGGAAACAAAGCAAAACAAAACACAAATCAGTAGGACAAAGTCATGGAATATGGATATATTTGTACTTAATCACATTGAATCGATGTTAATTTTCTGGTTTTGAGAATTACACTATGGTTGTGTAAATATTAACTTGAGAGGAAGCTAGGTGAAGTTTATATGGAAACTCTATACAGTTGTGAAACTTTTCTGAGTCTAAAACTGGCTCAAATATTTTAAAAATTAAAAAGAAACCAACAAACTTAAATGTCTTATTAAACCCAATAAATCCAAAATGTTATTTCAACATGATCTGTATAAAATTATCTATGAGGTTTTATGGGCTTTTTTGTTTTTCATTTTTTGGTTTTTTTTTGCATGGTCTTAAAAACTCTGCTGTGTATTTTACACTGTCAGGACATCTCAGTGTTAACTAGCCGTTTTTAAGTGTTCAGTAGCCACACACATCTGTAGGCTGCCATACGGGACGTGCAGGAATAGATGCAGTGATGGGATGTCATTCAGGGCCCAGTGACTCCCTGGCAGCATTTCCCTGGGGTGACACCTCTCCCAGCTCTGGTCTTAGGCTTTGCGCTGAGAGCTCCAGAGGCGATTAGTCCCTAAAGGGGGGCTCAGGTTAACTAAGTCTGGTATCATTGTTGTTTGGTATAATGAGAAAACGTATAATTCGTAAAGAGCACAGTCTTTTCTAAGGAATGAAAGGCTCATAGCCCCAGGGCTCTCAAAAGCATGGAATGGATACCACCAATTTTAAGAGGTTTAAAAAAATGACTTTGGGTAGTATTTGGACATTAAGTAACCTTGACTCACGAAGTGAGAATATTTTTTCCCATTTCAATTTTCATTCTTTTGATTACATCAAAGAACAAGTATCAATTAGTTCTCTTATATCTTTAGCACATTGCTAACATTTGCTAATCTTAAACTCTTTCTGGCTAGAATTTAATGCATTATTTGTTCCCTATTTATTTATTTATTTCATCGTTGCCTTTTATCCTTGGCAAGTAATACTGGCTTTCCATTCAATTACTGATATGAAAAGTGTTTAAGTTTCCTAAATGAAAGTCTTCCTTTTAATATTTTAATTAATTAATTAAAGTCATCTCTACCCAATGTGAGTCTTGAACTCAGGACCCGGAGATCAAGAGTTACATGCTTTTCCAAATGAGCCAGCCAGGTGGCCCTCTTTAAGTTAAATAAAAATATAGAAGGACAAATTTAGTAAAAACACAAATGTTAAGATAGATAACCATAGCCCAAGTGGCACTGGGAAATAACAAAAACAGAAGCAAACCCCAAGAAGAACAACAACAAAATCATCCTGTGACTACAAGAAAGTTTCAAACTTGGGGAACTCGTAGATCAAGCCTCCGTTTCAGAGGTACCCCCTCTAGTAGAAGCCTCTCAGAAAATACTTAGGCCTAGAAAGGCGGAATGGGGTGTTCTCAATAAATCAGTCCCCTTGTTAAACCTTTCCATAGAAAGATAGTTTTCTTCTCACAGTCCTCTCTTCCTCTGGCTATTGTCTCTTCTTTCCTATTTTGCTTTCTCATTCCCCAAGTCCTTTCTATGTCCTGTCTCACATTTTTTCCTCTTTCTTCTCCCACTCATTGGCTCACTTTCCCTCCTCATCCACCAATCGCTGTTGCCTCTGCCTTTGTGTGTTCTGACCAATCAGGGTGCTGCATCGGACACCTCGTGCTTTCTAGCTTCCTCTGATGTCTTCAAGAGAAGACTCCTGTACACAAAGAACTCTCGGTGATATTTTGAATCCCTTTAAGATTACATTAACGATTTCTGGGCTCAAATTCTGGACAACTGGAGGGTGCTATTTTCCATAGAGCGTAACCCTGCATGATGCTTTCACTCTTGACTTCCCTTGGACCCAACAGGTGGGTTTTCCAGGTTGTATTGCACACTGGGTTGTCTATTTTATGCACTGCTGGGACAGCACAATGGAACTTCTAGAATCTGGCATGGATAACTTGCGTTCTTGAAGACTGATAATTATTTAATTCTCTGGGTACTTAGGGAAAGCACCACCAACACGAAACTAAATATATCCAACGGGGTAGCCAAATTGGAAACTATTTAGGGAAAATTAATTACTATTTCCCTCTCTCCCACCATAGTCCGGATGGAGTTTGATAGGAAAGAAAGAGGAAGGGAATTTTTCCTACTATGAGACAATATGAGAAAGCTTTCCTCCCCGACCAGAAGACAGTCTCGATTGTTGCATTTAGCATCTTTGACACTTCCCCTTTCTCACATTAGTTTCACATTAGTTGTCTCCTCTCTACATTCAGCTTTTGAACACACGTAACATGGAATAGCTTTAACTTCTTGCTAAATCTTACAGGCCAGGCCCAAGAAAGTTTGGATTAAAAAAAACAAAAACAAAAAACAACGGCTGCATCTTCAAAACAAAAGCCCATTGAGAAAGCCACATAAACCTCACCACCCCCAAAGGCCCAGCTCAGAGCCCCTAAAAGACAGCCTGCGGTATTGACCAGTTAACCACACGGGCCACCACCGGGAGGTGTGAACAAGGGGTGAGGGTCATGTGTTGTTTCTCAGCTACTTTAACACCAGTGGCAGATAATGCTTACCTAACAGAGAGGAAATGTTCTTTCTCAGTGGAAGTACTTGCCTTGTGATAACTTGCTTCATCCCCCCAGGAAGGTAATGAGGCTGGTATTGCCGTTATCTTCATTTTACAGGGGACAAACCTGAACTCAGGAGTTCAGGCACTTACTTGCTTGTGGGCCTGCAGCTCAGAAGTGTTGAGCCTTGGGCTCAAGCCCAGAAGGCAGAGCTCCGGAAGCCCAGAAGGCAGAGCTCCGGAAGCCCAGCTCTCAACTTCTGCACCAAGAGCAGGCCTCTCTGAGTGCGATGTTGTGGTTCCCATGGAGTTTGTGGCCCCCATGGAGTTTGTGGCCAACAAGAGTCTGTGAAGGGAATCCAGTTTTCCCATTTGGGAATCCAGTTGTATTCTTCAGGAAAAATTACTAGGCACTGGGGGTAATAAATACCACATTTAAGGAGGAGACAAAACTTCTAATTTTATGTATTTGAAGGAAAAACTCGATCATATAAACTATTTTTCACATGAAGCCTCACTAAATTCAATAAAAATGAACAGCTCTGGAACAAGAAACTAAAATGAGACAGAGTAGAATAAATGCCCCCATCAACAGGGCTTCTGTCCTGTTCCATTTTTGAGGCTGAGATCTTTAAAACCTTAGCAATTTGGTTTTGATTTTCTTTGAGTTTGTTTTTTAATCAGTCCCAAACCTACCTGATACTTTTACATTTATTTCTAAGGCAATGTTTTCAAGCACAGATTTTAAAAGAGAATTCTACTGCCTTTTTTTTTTTTTTTAAATCAAGTATAGCTGGAATACAATATCTTGTTAGTTTCTGGTGAACATCCTAGTGATTTGATATTTTTATACATTACAAAATGATCCCCATGATGTGTAGTTACCATCTGTCGGCGTACAAAGTTATTGCAATATTATTGACTACATTCCCTATACTGTACATTACATCCCCATGACTTATTACTTTTTAATAATTGCAGTAGAAGCAGGAGGTATCCTGGTAGTATTTATGCCTACAGAGAGAGAGAGAGAGAGAGAAAGAGAGAGAGAAAACCTAAATGTGATTGCCTGGGGCTCTTTCTTTGCTTTGTTCTCAGTTGCTGTTTAGACTTTTCCTGTTCATCTAGGGCTCTGACCACCAATAAACTGAATAGACTACTAATTCTTAGCCAGCAAATCCTGCAAATTAAGAGGGTTCGGTTAAGTCAGGGTATGGGCTCAAGGAGACCCAGCAGTCTTAGAGAAGACACTATGCATAATCTTTGTTGGAGTAGCAACACCTAGGGGTTGGGTAGGGAACTGATCTCTACAATCCAAAAATCTTAACGTACCTTATTTTATTATTTTATTTCTTAATGTTCACATCAATTGAATTCTCACATCATTGTGTGAGAAAAGATCACATATTAAGTCCTCAAACCCCAAGTTCTTGTTTAGAAATGGAACTTTGTCTCAGTATTTGGTAGGATGAGTAAAAGCCCAGCCATGGGGTTAATTCCCCCAAATGGCTGGCAAATAAATACACTAACAATTTTATTGCCCCAAATGATGGATCTGAGGACATATATTGATCAATAGATGGGTAACAAAATGGTTTGCCCTAGGGTTTATATATACAAGTTGCAGTTTCATAATGCTAAAAACAATGGGTTCATGTGGTGTGTGTGTGTGTGTGTGTGTGTGTGTGTGTGTGTGTGTGTGTGTGTTTTGTTTTTGGTCTTGTGGATAAGACCCCCCTCTTGCCTCCCCATAGAAAACAAGTCTTCACTTTTGGAGCCTTGGGGATGGGTATGTTAGTTTGCTTGACCTGTCATGACACAGTGCTGTGGACTAGGTGGCTTCAACAACAGAAATTACTCACAGTTTTGGAGACTATAAGCACAAGATCTATGTGGTGGCAGGATTGATTCATTTAAAGGTCATAAGGGAAGGAAGTGTTCCAGGCTTCTCTCCTTGGCTAATAAATGGCTGCTTTTGTTCTATGTTTCTACACAGTCTTTACTTTCTTCCTATCTGTCCTAATCTCCTCTTCTCATAAGGATACTCCTAATCTCATATTAAATTAGGGCTCACCCACCTGAACTCATTTTACCTTAATTACTTCTTAAACAGTTCTATTTTCAAATACAATCACTTTCTGAGATATTAGGGGTACGACTTCAACATACATATTTTGGTGGGGGAGACACAGTTCAGCTCCTAACCATGGCTAACCTCATTTGTTCTAGGCTGATAGGTTTAGCTTTAGAGTTAGCCTTCAAAGTTACAAGTTGAAAAAGTCTATCTTTGGTACAGTCTTTCCCTCCCCAAGATATTGTCTTCATGCTGTATCACCATCTTCTTTATCCTTATCAGACTCTGTGCCTTACTGATTGTTGTATTTCCCTCTATCATCAATGCTAGCCCTCAAGACAGAATCTGATATCAGTCATTTATATAGTGGAGCAATTTTAACTGAGGGCAACTTGCAGGCTGTATCTTCCCCATAATAGTGTAATGATAGGCTTTGTCTCCATTTAAAGGAAATTCACCCAATAGTTTGTAGATCAATAGGTGAGGGGGGAAGTGAGTGAATGCCTTTTCCTTGCCCCACACCTGAAATAACAAGATGTAGCGAGACAGTTAACGAAATTCATCTCTACAAAATTGGTCCTTGGGATCGATGGGAGTACCCTCCTCCACTGCCCTCCCCTCCCCCAGCACACTCAACAAAAGAAATAGGCAGTCAACACAAGCAGGAGTAACTGAGATAAGTTGAATAAAGAGACTATTTGTAAAGGTGTGAGCAGGGTTAAGGAAAACCAATAAGGGAAGAATAGATATCCCAGGGCAAGCAACAGCACAAAGCTATTACCACCTCTAGATCTGAAGGTCAAGGAGGGGGAATGCTTATCAGAACCCAGACAGAGCCATAGCAGTAGCTACTGGCTGTTGCTGTGAGAAGGCTCCTGGACAGAAATTATGGTTTTTAAAAGGAGGCAGCTTAGGGAATAGTGAACCTCACTTTTCTCTTGCCCTGTGATCTCCTGGCAGAGCTTCGCTGGCTGAAAGCAAATGGAAACCAGAGGCTGGGGACGTGGATGTGACCTGTGAGGGCAGCCAGAGCACACGGCAGGGTGGGCACGGTCCTGTCACTCTGTGTGATTCATCTTTTGGGAAGAGTCCAACAGTGAGAACTAACTTCAGGCTCCCGTTTCCTGCTCCTCTATCTTTAATGATGAAATGACGAAGAAAAGGCTTCCGTTTATCACTGTCAGTTATTTAGTCTAGAAGTCTTGTTATACATCCTACTGCAGTGAGTTTTCACCCTGTGCCTTGAACACTTATTTTATCAGCAATGTAAGATGAAGGAAGCATTTCCCCATCTTTGCAGACTTCTGTTGTTTTTGTCTGCTCAACATTCCTTTTCCTGCTTTCTGGTAACAGCACCTTGATTTTCCTTTAGGGGCCACTTTCTTCAGACTCTTAGTTTATGTGGTTGGTGTGGGGCTGAACTGGCCTCCGGGCTCCAGGGCTAAGCATGTGAGCAGACCCAGCCAATCACAGTCCTGTATGTCCTTTGTCATGGGGATTATATATATATACTCAACATTTATTCCTTTTTTGAGAGACAGAGAGAGACAGTGTGAGCAGGGGAAGGACAGAGAGAGAGAGAGAGAGAGAGAGAGAGAGAGAGAGAGAGAGAGAGGGAGACACAGAATCCGAAGCAGGCTAAGCTGTCAGCACAGAGCCTGACCCGGGGCTGGAACTCACAAAGCATGAGATTATGGCCTGAGTTGAAATCAGATGGTTAACCGAGCCACCAGGTGCCCCTTATTATTATTATTATTATTATTATTATTATTATTATTACTTTTGAAAGGCATGTACTCTGTCAGTGCATCAAACTCATGACTTCTGTTAGTGCTATCTACTCTTTATAAACTGTCACATTTGTAAAGCCTGCAGGATATAAGCCCAGAGTTCATTAAATTCAGGATGAAGCCAGTACAGAAAAGAGCAGAAAGGAGATACAATTGAGGATAGATTCCTGGATCTAGCTGTACCTGAAGTTCTCTTAAACTTACTTTTAATTTCATGAACCATTATTCTTTTTCTTTTCTTAAGCTACTTTGGGTTTCTGTCACTTGTATTAGAAATTCCTGATTAATATCGTCCCTGTTATCTTAAAAATCAATATCGCTTTATGTTGGCTTCTACACATATTATTTATCATCCAATGGTCTGGGTTTAGTCCTGTGCTTTAGTGTTGTATTGCAGGGAGAGTGGATTAGCATTGTTGAAAGTACTTTTGGCAGCAGCAAAGTAGAATTCCGTGCAAGCTGTCAGCTGGCATGTTTTTGTGGGAATAGAGCCACCTATCCATTGTAAAGAATATCACTTGTTCAATGAAATAATGCAAAATAAAGACATGGGCCATCCACAGGAATATGTAATGTTAATTTTTAGGTTTTTTTAAAATACAATAGCAACCAGCCTACTGGAGCAATGAACATGTAGCACTTTTAGAAGTTGCTCTTATTTCTTATTGATCTTTAAGTTACATTAGCCATATTCCAAAGCCTCCTTCCCTCAGTCTGGGAAGGAGCAGAATAGTTCCTATTACTCTTTCTATTTTTAATATTATTTTCTTTCTGATCATACATATGTTGCAGCTATTTCCAGAGCAAGTTTCCTTGCCTTTCCTTGCCTTTTCTTGCCTTTCCTTTCCTTTCCTTTAGAGGGAGATATGAGCAAGCCGGTTAGAGGGTAGAGGAGCAGAGGGAGAGGGAGAGGGAGGGAGAGGGAGGGAGAGAGGGAGAGAGAGAGAGAGACGAGAGAGAATCTCAAGCAGGCTCCACACTCAGTGCAGAGCCCAGTGCAGGGCTTGATCCCACAACCCTGGGATCATGACCTAAGACAGAACAAGAGTTGGATGCTCAACCACCAGAGCCACCTGGACCTGGGCGCCCCTTCAGGGCAAGTTTTCAAAGCTGGAATAGATATGTACTCTGGCACGTTACTGTTTAGACTTTATCTGTCCAACACTAAACAATTAAGATAAAAAATCTTTTGGACGCTTCTAAAGGCTATAAAGAAGATAAACAACATCTGGACATCGGAGTTGTGTAGACATAGCTTCACTTATAATGTGGATACACATCTGCATGGGTTTGGGGGTCTACTGGAGCTTCAACAGGGGCCCTGATTTGTTCGGAAATATATGATAAAGTGGGGAAGCAGACTTCTTGGGAAGACGCCACTTGACTGGGAGACCATGTGATGTGCTTTAAGAGGTCTGGTATTTATTATCAAATTGCCCTTCGAAGGCTGTATTGGTACGCACCCTGACCAGCTGTGGATAATGGTGCCTGTTACTTATTTCCTGAACTATAGTGGAATATTAGATTTTGTTTAAAATCTTTTAGATATCATATCTTTTTTTGGGACACGTGGGTGGCTCAGTTGGTTAATCATCCGACTTCAGCTCAGGTCATGATCTCGTGGTCTGTAAGTTCGAGTCCCTGACAGTTCAGAGCCTGAAGCCTACTTCAGATTCTGTCTCTCTCTCTCTCTCTCTCTCTCTCTCTGTTCCTCCCCAACTCATGCTCTGTCTCTGTCTCTCAAAAATAAATAAACATTAAAAAATTTGATATATTATCTTTAAATATCATTTAAGTATCTTTGCCAACTTGGTAGGACAAAAATATGTCATGCTTTCCATTTCATTTCTCTCTGCTTACTAATGAGCTTGAATTTTCTTTTTAATTTTTAAGTTTATTTTTGAAAGAGAGGGAGAGAGAGAGAGAGAATCAAGGCGCCTCTTGGACTTTTTTTTCTTAATACGGGGTTTGAACTTTTGCTTTCCTTCTTTTGTGAATTGCCTACTTAGGCCCTTTATCTACTTTTTAAAGTTAGAGTGTTCTTATGAATGAAGTATAAGAAGTTTTATATATTGATCATACTGGCTTTTTGCCATCAGAGTTGCACATATCTTTTCTTCTTTTACCATTTGGCCTTTTAGATTTTTGATGCATGAAAACTTGTGAGTTTGTATGAATTATATTTATTAAGGTTTTCCCTTTATGTCATTTTCCCTTTGTTTTTAGGTTTAAAATACTTTCTTCACTCTGAGATTAGGCACATAGTTATGTATGTATTTTTCCAAAAACACCTTATTTTTTTTTCTAACACATGATTGTTGATTTAAAAAAAAGATAAAGACGATAACAATGAAGGAATTTACCTTTCTATCTAAGCAATTAGGGTATACTTTTCTCATCCAAATTTTCTCCAAATTCTTTTTCTGATTTTTTAAAATTTAATTTTGATTCAGCAATTTATTTTGCCATTTTATATGAGGTTAGAGCCCTACTCTAACTTAATTTTTTAAAAAAATAGTTGGTTAATTATTCCTATGTAATGAAAAATACATATTTCCTCCACTGCCTTGAAATTTATATATCATTTTTTAAAAAATTCCTGTGTTGTGTGGGTTTGCCTCTGGAGTTTGTATTCAGTTTAGCTAATTCTTACACCCATTCTTGGGGCTCAACCACTTTGGCACTTCACATTTTAGTCCATTAATTAGTTATTTTCAACTTACTTTTTTTTCCGAAAGAAATCTGAAGTCATTTGGTAAAAATTTTGAAACTTGAAAAATCCAGTGGGTGTTTTTTGTTGGAAAAACATTATAAATTAATTTGGAGAAACAGATATTTTAATCAGAGGAAGGCTTCCCATTCAGAAACATTGTGTGCCTCTCCATTTGTTCACATCTTTTGTTATGTCCCTTGGTAAGTTTCGTGGCTTTGATATAGACAGTGTATACTTACTGTTATTTCCCCTTGTAGTTTTCTAACTATTCATTTTTTCCCTGACATATAGAAAGTTACTGGCTTTTCTTGTATTTATTTTGTTCTTGACTGCCTGACTAAACTTATTAATCATAATATCTTTTCGGTTCATGCTCCTGGATTTTCTTGGTAATCGACTACATCAGAAAAAATATCTGATAGCTGTTTCTGTCTAGTGATACGAGATAGAAACTTTTCATTAGGTTAAGAAGTATCCTTCTAGTTTTGATACATTAGCAGAGTTCTTAAAATCATGCATGGATGCTGCATTTATTGAAAGTTTTTTCAGCATCCATTGAGATGATTGTATATTTTCCTCTTTACCTCTGTGAGACATAAATTTCTTAATATTATGCAATTCTCCCATTTGGGGAGTGAATCCTATTTGGTACATTATTCCCTTAACAATCCACTGAATAAGGTTTTTAAAAAAATGTTTCATTTATTTTTGAGAGAGAGAGAGAGAGAGAGAGAGAGAGGGAGAGAGAGAGAGAGAGAGAGAGAGAGAGAGAGAGAGAGAGTGTGTGTGTGTGTGTGTGTGAGAGAGAGAGAGAGAGAGAGAGAGAGAGAGTGAGAGAGAGAGAGAATGGGTGGGGAGGGGAAGAAAGAGAGGGAGACACAGAATCTGAAGCTGATTCCATGCTCTGAGCTGTCAGAAAAGGGGCAGGGAGACCATGACCAGAGCCAAAGTCAGACACTTAACTTACTGAGCCACCCAGGCACCCCTGAATTAGATTTTTAGTATTTAATTTATAATGTATCTATATTCATAAATGAGATGTGAACAAATGGAGAGGCACACAATGTTTCTGGATGGGAAGCCTTCCTCTGATTAAAATATCTGTTTCTCCAAATTAATTTATAATGTTTTTCCAACAAAAAAACCCACTGGATTTTTCAAGTTTCAAAATATTTACCAAATGACTTTAGATTTCATTCGGAAAAAATAAGTTGAAAATAACTGATTAATGGACTAACATGTGAAGTGCCAAAGTGGTTGAGCCCCAAGAATGGGTGTAAGAATTAGCTAAACTGAATACAAACTCCAGAGGCAAACCCACACAACACAAATTAACTTCATTATTTTTTAGCATTCTCAGCTTCACGAAATTAACATATTTTCAGTCTTTACTTCTAGTGGTCCAGATTGAAGCATTCCCTTGTAGAATATTTTGGGGTTAGCTCTTTTGTATGGGCTAGTTTCTGTAACAGGGTGATGATAAAGACCACCAAACACTAAATAGAAGCGAGGCAAGATTTTACTTACGGCCAGGCCAAACCTGATCTCCCTGGTGTTAAGGAGCAGAGAATGGCCCGAACAAAGGTGGCAGTGACCTTATATTGACTTTAGCAAGGCATCAAACATCATCATTTAGTTAACCAATTAGAGTTTACGGCAATTTTAGGACACCCAGTCACATCTTTACAAACAGATAGTAATTCTGGTGAGAACTTATCAGTTTTAAAGTTCTTTGTCTTAAGAGGGTCTTGGAATGACCAATTATAGATAGGCACTCCAGGTTCTGTGAGATAGTGAATACATGACTTCCTACACGTGAACTTTGTCTCGTCAGCTTCAAAGAGAAGGTGGGAGTGCAGGTTTACAATCTAAGTTGGCATTTGGAAAGCAGGCAAATTTACAGGCGAGGTTAGCAACTTCTGATAATTCCAACAAAGAGCCACATAGTTAGAGCAGTGAACAGAAAGATATATTTGCAAAGCAGTTTACAGAAGTCAAAACAGCAAGTTAATGATTTTCAATTTTTACTCAGTTTGCTAACTTACAACAGTTTCTTGGTTCTGTTTCCCCCCCCCCCCAGGGTTATTAGTCTGTTCAGCTTCTTTGTTTCAAATTTCTAGATACCAGAAAATCGGCAATTTCAACCATATTGTAAAAAAGGTATATAGTACCAGATATTTATTTTCTTAAAAAAAAATCTCACGATGTTTGGGAGGCTCAGTCTGTTAAGTGTCTGACTCTTAATCTTGGCTCAGGTCATGATCTCATGGTTTGAGAGTTTGAACCCCATGTCAAGCTCTGTGCTGGCAGCGTGGGGCCTGCTTGGGATTCTGTCTCTACCTCTCTCTGCACCTTCCTGTGCTTGTGCATGGTCACATTCTATCTCCCAAAATAAACAAACAAACTTCAAAAAATCTCATCAGGATCTATATTTTCTTCTAATATTGTGTTTGCATGTTTTCCTTCCCTGAAAGATAGTCTTGCTCCCATAATAATTTTTAAAAAAGAAACATATCTTTTATTATGTATAATTTGTTTCCTAATTTGGTATTTTTTTCTGTATATAAATATATATTAATTCTATGTCTCTACTTTTTAAATGCTTGGTTTTTCTTTTTGTATCTCTTAATCTAAATGATTAGCTCATTAGTAGTATTTCATTCTTACTTAATAAAATACTAAAGTTATATGATTATATTTTTGCCAGTTATAGCTGGGCCATATCTAATATGTTTTGGTAAGTTGTGTTTTGTCATTTTTCCCAAATTGTCTACAATTGCATTTTACAATTTACTCTTTGACCAAAGAGTTATCCTAGAGAGTGATTTTTGAAAATTTCAAGCAGTTTTAACACTTAAACGTTTCTTAGTAATTATTAATTTCATAGTGATCAAAGTGTACATCTTCTGCCTTTGAATTACGTTGAGGGTTTCTTTAAGCCAACCAATAACAATTATTATTATTTTTTTACAATTTTATTTTATTTTATTTTTTTAAAATAGTTTATTGTCAAATTGGTTTCCATACAACACCCAGTGCTCTTCCCCACAAGTGCCCTCCTCCATCACCACCACCTCTTTTTCCCCCTCCCCCTTCCCTTTCAACTCTCAGTTCGTTTTTAGTAATCAATAGTCTCTCAAGTTTGCATCCCTCTCTCTCCCAAACTCTCTTTCCCTCTTCCTCTCCCCCTGGTCCTCCATTAGGTTTCTCCTGTTGTCCTGTTAGACCTATGAGTGCAAACATGTGGTATCTGTCCTCTACCTGACTAATTTCGCTTAGCGTGACACCCTCGAAGTCCATCTACTTTCCTACAAATGGCCAGATTTCATTCTTTCTCATTGCCATGTAGTACTCCATTGTGTATATATACCACATCTTCTTGATCCACTCATCAGGTGATGGACATTTAGGCTCTTTCCATGATTTGGCTATTGTTGACAGTGCTGCTATGAACATTGGGGTACATGTGCTCCTATGCATCAGCACTTCTGTATCCCTTGGGTAAATCCCTAGTAGTGCTATTGCTGGGTCATAGGGGAGTTCTATCGATAGTTTTTTGAGGAACCTCCACACTGTTTTCCAGAGCGGCTGCACCAGTTTACATTCCCATCAACAGGGTAGGAGGGTGCCCATCTCTCCACACCCTCACCAGCATCTATATTCTCTTGATTTGTTCATTTTAGCCACGCTGACTGGCATGAGGTGATATCTCATTGTGGTTTTGATTTGTATGTCCCTGATGATGAGTGATGTTGAGCATTGTTTCATGTGCCTGTAGGCCATCTGGATGTCCTCTTTGGAGAAGTGTCTGTTTATGTCTTCTGACAATTTCTTCACTGGGGTGTTTGTTTTTTGGGTGTGGAGTTTGGTGAGTTCCTTGTAGATTTTGGATACTAGCCCCTTATCTGATATGTCATTTGCAACTATCTTTTCCCATTCTGTTGGTTGCCTATTAGTTTTCTTGATTGTTTCCTTTGCAGTGCAGAAGCTTTTTATCTTGATGAGGTCCCAAGAGTTCAGTTTTACTTTCATTTCCCTTGCCTTGGAGATGTGTTGAGTAGGAAATTGGAGCAGTTGAGATCAAGGTGGTTGTTTCCTACTTTCTCCTCAAGGGTTTTGATGGTTTCCTGTCTCACATTCAGGTCCTTCAGCGATTTTGAGTTTATTTTTGGGTATGGTGTAAGAAAGTGGTCTAGGTTCATTCATCTGCATGTTGCTGTCCAGTTCTCCCAGCACCACCTGCTAAAGAGGCAGTCTTTTTTTCCATCGGACACTCTTTCCTGCTTTGTCAAAAATTAATTGGCCATACATTTGTGGGCCCAGTTCTGGGTTCTCTATTCTATTCCATTGGTCTGTGTGTCTGTTTTTGTGCCAATACCACACTGTCTTGATGATGACAGCTTTGTAGTAGAGGCTAAAGTCTGGGTTTGTGATGCTTCCCATCTTGGTTTTCTTCTTCAATATAACTTTGGCTATTCAGGGTCTTTTGTGGTTCCATATGAATTTGAGGATAGTTTGTTCTAGCTTTGAGAAGAATGTTGGTGCAATTTTGATGGGGATTGCATTGAATGTGTAGATTGCTTTGGGTAGTAATGACATTTT
>NC_043702.1:30578559-30601736 GCF_006229205.1 Suricata suricatta | reverse complement strand
ATATAATTTTTCATAGTATTCTCTGATGAGATTTCTAAGGGATTGGTTGTAATAGATCCTTTTTCATTCATGATTTTGTCTATCTGGGTGCTCTCTTTTTTCTTTCTGAGGAGCCTGGCTAGAGGTTTATCAATATTGTTTATTTTTTCAAAGAACCAACTCTTGGTTTCATTGATCTGCTTGACTGTTTTTTTGGATTCTATATTGTTTATTTCTGCCCTGATCTATATTATTTCTTTTCTTCTGGGGGGGGGTGCTCTTGCTACTTCCCTTCTAGTTCCAGTAGGTGCTCTGTTAGATTTTGAATTTGTGCTTTTTCTAGTTTGTTGAAATTGGCCCGGATTGGAATATACTTTCCTCTTAGGACTGCCTTTGCTGTGTCCTAGAGATTTTGGATTGTTGTATTTTCATTTTCATTTGCTTCCATATAAATTTTAATTTCTTCTCTAAGCCTGATTAGCCCAATCATTCTTTAGTAGGGTGATTTTTAACCTCTACATTTTTGGAGGTTTTCCAGACTTTTTCCTGTGGTTAATTTCAAGTTTCATAGCCTTGTGATCTGAAAGTGTGCATGGTGTGATCTCTATTCATTTATACTTATGGAGGGCTGCTTTATGCCCCAGTATGTGATCTATCTTAGCTCTTCTCTATCTTGGAGAATGTGCCATGTGCCCTCGAGAAGGTGAATTTCCTAACTTCAGGATGCAGAGTTCTAAATTTATCTATCAATTCCATCTGTTCCAATGTGTCATTGAGGTCCATTGCTTCCTTGTTGATTTTCTGTCTGGTTGATCTATCCATTGCTGTCAGTGGAGTATTAAAGTCCCCTGCAATTAGCACAGTCTTATCAATAAGATTGTTTCTGTCTGTGATTAATTGTTTTATGTATTTGGGTGCTCCTGAATTTGGCACATAGATATTTATAATTGTTAGCTCTTCCTTATGGAGAGACCCTGTAATTATTATATAATGTCCTTCTTCATCTCTTGTTACTGCATTTAAAGTCCAGTTGTCTGATATAAGTATGGCTACTCCGTCTTTCTTTTGGCTTCCAGTCGCATGATAGATATTTCTCCATCCCTTTACTTTCAACCTGAAGGTATCTTCAGGTTGAAAATGAGTCTCTTGTAGACAGCAAATAGATGGATTTTTTTTTTATCCATTCTGCTACCCTGTGTCATTTGGTTGGAGCTTCAGTCCATTATCATTCAGTGTTTTTATTGAAAAATGTGGGTTTAGAGTCATTGTGTTCTCCCTAGAATTCATGTTTATAGTGGTGTCTTTGACACCTTGTATTTTTTGCAACATTTCCCTCATCAAGTCCCTCTTAGGGTTTCTTGTAGGGCTGGTTTGGTGCTCATGAAGTCTCTCAATTTTTGTTTATTTGGGAACACCTTTATCTCTCCTTCTATTTTGAATGACAGGCTTGCTGGATAAAGGATTCTTGGCTTCATGTTTTTTCTGTTTATCACATTGAAGATTTCCTGCCATTCCTTCCTGACCTGCCAAGGAATTTCAGAATTCTTTCTTTATCTTTATATTTTGTCAGTTTCACTATGATATGTCGTGCCGAAGGTCAATTCAAATTATGTCTTAAGGGGGTTCTTTGTGCCTCTTGAATTTGAGTGTCTATTTCTTTTGCCAGATTTAGGAAATTCTTAGTTATAATTTGGTCTAGTATCCCTTCAGGACCTTTCTCTTTGTTTTCCTCTTCAGGAATTCCTATGATAAGTATGTTGTTCCATTTGATTTTATCACTCAGGTCTCGAATTTTCCTTTCCTGCTCCTGGATCAATTTCTCTCTCTTTTTTTCAACTTCCTCTTTTGCTATAACTGTATCTTCTAATTCACCTATTCTTCTCTCTGCCTCTTCAATCCTTGAGGTGGCTGTCTCCATTTTGTTATTCACCTCATTTATAGCCTTTTTAAACTCAGCAAACCTATTTTCAAAGTTCCTAGTCATTGTCTCAGTTGCTTCTTTGATGCTTTTTTCAACCTCAGTGATTAATTTTATTGCAAGTTTTTAAAATTCTTGATCTGGTATGTTGTCTAGAGTTGCCTTGAGCAGTTCTGTGGCTGTGACTTCTTCCTGAAGGTTCTTCAGGGGAGAGTTCCTTAGTTTTGTCATTTTTGCTAGTTTTCTGTCTTTTGTCAGATTTAAAAAAGCTCATTGTGCACTGTGCACCTGTTACTATTACTCTGTTAAAGGAGGCTTATTGACTGTCCAGGGCCTGTAGTTTCAGGAAATATTCTTTTAATGGTGTCTCTCAGTTTCTCTTGAATATTTTATTTCCCTACTCAGCGATATTTGAGACTCACCATCATGCACACTTGGCTTGTTTCTTGGGGTAGCCCTAAGAAGGAAAACAGACAGACAAACATAGAGGGAACAGAAGCATGCAAAGGCACAGACAAATCAAACAAACAAACAAATTAAAAGGGGGAAAGGAAAGAAAGAAAATGGAGAGGAAAGAGATAAAAAGAAGAGAAGAAAAAATAAAGGGGGTCAGAGACAACAAAGGACAATGGATAGTCTAAAAGTGTATGACCAGTTGAGGGGAGATATAAGGATGAGATACAGGAGAATATATCTGGATTACAAGAAAGAAAAAGAAAGGGAGAAAGGAGAAAGGAAAATAAGGAGTAAAAATTAAAAAAATTGAAGTAAAAAAGGTAATAATAATAAAGAATAAGTACAAAAAAAAAAAAGAAAGAAGAAGAACAAAAAAAGCACAGCAGCTCGCCATTGCAGATAGGCATGGTTTGGTGTAGTAGGTCCCTGGGTGCTGCTCTCAGAGGCTACACCTTAGAGGCTGCAGAGTAGAATGGTGGCACCTGAAGCTCCGCTGGAACTAAGCACTTCACGCCACTCTAATGAGTCTGATCTCCTTGTGCTGCAGCTGAGCCAAGTTGTATTTTCCAGGCCTGCCTAGGTTCAAAGTCCTAGTCCATGCACTTTTACGCTACCACAGATGAGATGTACTTGCTTCGGTGGCTGGCTTCTTAGGGGGAGGGAGCAGTTTCTCTAGGCGCTGGCAGGGATTTATGCTGCTGCTACCAGAGGCAAGGTGCACGCCCTCACAGACCACCCCCAACTCCCAGCCCCCAGCCAGGATAGCGATTGTGTAAGGGGAGGGATCAGTTTCTCTTGGCTGGGGGGGGGGTTTGTGTTGCCGCTGCCTGAGGCGGGGTGCGCAGCAGGAGGCAAAGTGCACGCCCTCACAGACATTGGCTGAGGACTCCCAGCCCCCAGTCGGGATCGCTATCACTTAGGAGGAGGGAGCAGTTTCTCTTGGTGCCTGCTGGGATTCGTGTTGCTGCTGCCTGTTGCGCTGGGCGCTGACGGAAACAAGCTGTGCGTTCCTGCAGCTAAAGCTCACCCCGGCCTCCACCACCGCCAACTCCCTGCCAGGATCGCATAGGGTGGGGGCTATCTTTTTTCCCTGTTGGCACCTGGGATTTGGGATTCACGTAGCCAATGCTGGAGGCAAGATGCGCCATGGAAATGAGGTATGTGCTCCCACTCCCGCAGCCGAGGTGGAAATGAGTCCCCCTGGTGCCACGCCGCAGCTGCCGACTCCCCGCCAGGATGGCACAGGGGTGGAAGCTGTTCTTTCTCTTGTGCCACTTGGGTTCAGGATTTGGGCTACCCAGCAGTTATATATGAGTTTCTCTCTCCAAGCATGGTTAAAGATTCTTTATCTCTTCCCCAGAGTCAGTACTGTGAGCATGTTCAGTTTCTCTTTCTCTTCCCTTTGTCTCTCAGGGGCTCCAGGCACTTCCCCTGTGTTGGGCTGGGGCTCCCACCTCCCCTGCCCATCTCGGGCTGGCCCATTTTCCAATCTCCCCAATTCGCCCTCACTCACTCAGGCATCTTTGAGGTTGTCTTCTTTCTGGAGTCTGTATTTTCTCCTTTTGCTCTTGCAGATGAGAGTAATGTCCTTCTCAGTTCAATAGGTGGGGCAGACGAAGTTTACAGAGCTCCCTTCCCTCCACCATCTTGGCTCCTCCAGTAACGATTATTTTTTTATAAATATTCCAGATGTGTTGGAAAAGCAGATATAATCTCTGAGAGAGTAAAAGTTTAATATGTATCTAATAAATCAACCTTTATAATTTGCTACTCAACTTTTACCTTTAAACTTTTTGCTTATTTGAACTCTCAAAGACTAACTCTCAGCTATTTTGTTTCTATCAATTTCCCATATATTTCTGGCAGTTTTCATTTCTGTATTTCAATGATATATTATACAAATATAAAGATTTATGACTACTAAAGCTTGATTGTAAATTTTACTTTTTAGTCAATATAAAACTTTTTTCCTGAGTTTTTCTTTAATATTTTGACTCCAGTTTTTAGTTGTTACTGTTTATCGTACTTAGACACATCTTTTTACATTTTCCCTTATTTGTCAATTTTATATTCGAGTGCTTTGCCTAACCTATCTTTAAGGGCTTAATGTTTTCCTGCCAATTTGCATGAGCATTTTACATATGAAAAATATCAATTCTTTGCCTCTGTCTTATAAATATTGGTTCTTATCTGTTTGAATTATAATCCTTAATTTTTATGTGGAGAATTCTTTTTGGATCCAGTCTATTAATGTATCTCTATGAGATTTCTTTTATTGCTTTTATACTTAGAATATACTTCTCCATATTTTTTGTTTTTTAATGTAAATTTTATAATTTTGCAACTTATACAGTTCATTTTGATGTATGCTAAGCTATAGATCTAAACAGATTTTTTTTCCAACTAGGTGTCCAAATACTTTGGCATCATTTATTAAATAATCATTTCCTTCGAGCTGGTGTGAAAGGCTGTTTTTGGCAAATACTCAGAATTGGCTTGTTCAAATTCCAGTCCAGGCTCCAAGTGTGCTTTCCTATAATGCAGAAGTGGGAAATCTGAAAACAACCTTTTCTGGGCTTTCTTGGAGCTAAGGTTCAGATGTGCAAACATAGAACTTTTGGAATTGCATCAATAGAAAGGCATCTAAGAGTTTTGCTAGCACAAATCATGGCAGGGACAGGATAGTCTTGAGTCGGTAGGTTTCTGACCTGATAGCCTCCAACAGTGTCCATGGCAGCTTTTATGATCATGATAGGAACTGTGTAAGGTCAAGGTCAGGGATTTGTTTTTGGAAGCTAAACACAGAATCTGCTTCTCCAACCCTTCTAAAAATTTTGTGAAATCTAGTAACAAATCATCTTCTGGTCCAATTAGAGAGAATGGTTTCTGTTATCTGCAACTGAGCCCTCCCCAGTATATTGATTTTATCGAACATTTAATTTTTATATATACAAGTGCCTTGTTCTAGATACATATTCTTTTCTACTTAATTTTCTATCTTTGGGCTAGTATAAGATGATCTAATTATTGTAATATAATATATTTTAATATATAGCAGGCCTTGTATAAAAGATATTTACTCTTCTGGATGAACTTTTGTATTTCTGACAATTTCCTCATAGTCCTCACCCTGTTCTTTGGGGATACGAATTCAATAAGCTGTTTGAGAAAAATGCTCATCATTTGGTCCAAGGTTTCAGGTTGGGCTCACAGTTTCTTGATAACCCTGATATAATGGTTACAAAATAATTCTAAGATTTAAGGTAAAGATTTTGGTAATAAAGTGGGACATTACTTTTCTTTTTTGGGGGGAAACTAATTTTCATGACTTTATAACTATACCCAACAAAACTTTTTTGATATTTTCATATCAAATACCTTATGAAAAGCTAACATCAAAGAGTTCGGGGGGCACCTGGGCACTTTAGTCAGCTAAGCATCAGACTCCAGCTCAGGTCGTGATCTCACAGTTCATGAGTTCAAACCCCACCTCAGGCTCTGTGCTGTCAGAGCATAGCCTGTTTCAGATCCTCAGCTCCTTCCTTCTCTATGGTTCTCTCTTTCTCTCAAAATAAACTTAATAAAAAAGACCCTGGACACTTCAATACATCTATAATCTGGAAAATGATCAAAGGTTGTATGAGGAGAGACTGAGTCCAAGATTCTAATTGCAATCTTTAGGCATAGAAAAATATGAACTCTCAGAGAATGACATAAAACAAGGCCTCTAAGATAATCTACAAGCCCAGCTCCTTTGTTTCTTTCTAGACACTTATAAGAGCACTAATCTAGAAGCATTATGAGTTCTGATTTTGACTCTGGCATACCTAATTTGGACAAATATTCCACTTCTCTGGGACTTAGGTTTCCATTCCTACAATATGGGAGTGATAATAACTCTTCTGGGCAAATCACTGGTTTTTAATTTATAGTGTGGATAGGTAGTGTATAATTTGTACCATGCCATACAAATGTGAATTAACACACTTTCTGCCTTTTACTTCCTTTAATCATCAAGACCTTCTGCTCTACCATCATCCAACTTTTCAGCCATCTCTGATTTTTCTTGACCTATCATGAATCTAAAACAGTTCCTCATTTGCCTTAGTTATAATCACTCATTTAATTTCCTGGTGAACACCACTAGCCTTTGCAAGATCCTTGCCCTTCTTTTCCTATGTGGTTTAGGACTCAAGACTGGGGAAAACTCTTGTTATGTATAAATTTCCTGTAGCCACTAAAGTCTCCTCAGGACACAGAATAGTGATTAAGGAATACAAATGGACTGTGATTAAAAAATATGAGATTAATTTTATAGGTCTTAATCTTTCACTGGACTTTTAAAATAAAATGGTTAATGAAAGCTATGAATTACTAGGCTGTCAGATGCTCCTCGGATTAGAAATAGTAACATAAAGGCCTAGGCACTCAATACTGTATTGACTCCAAACCCCAGTGGAATTTGAGGCATGGGGATGTTGAGCAAAAGGAACTTGTGAAAATTTGACAATGATTCTCAAATTCATTTGGAAAAACAATTAGGTAGCAATGGATATTTTTTTTAAAAAGAAAAACAAATCAGAAGCCTTGCCTGGTCAAAATTGAAAGTTCATTATTAAACTATATAATCCCTTTGTCCTTTGTGCTTTAGGTATTTTTCTTCCTCATGCATAAGATAACTTCATAAAATCTTTACTAACAAAAAAAAAGTATTTTACACACACACACACACACACACACACACACACAGTATTTAGTTATTCCAGTGAGGAGAATAATACATGGTCATAGGATGAGATTTCAAAAGTGCAGAGATAAAGGAAAACCAATTTATTGTTTTAAATTTATATAGTTTATATATATATATGTTTATATACATATGTATATATTATTTATTTATTTATTTTGAAAGAGGGAGAGTGTGACCAGGGTAGGGACCGGGGGGCGGCGGGGAGAGAATCCCAAGTAGGCATGGCTCAAACCCACGAACTGAGATCATGGCCTGAGCAGAGATCAAGATTTGAGCACTTAACTGACTGAGGCACGAAGCTGTCCCCAAGTATCTATATATTTTCTATTTATAAATTAAACTTTTTTTAATTTTTGAGGGAGAGAGAGACAGAGACATAGACAAAGTATGAGCAGGGGAGAGGCAGAGAGAGAGGGAGACACAGAATCCAAAGCAGGCTCCAGGCTCTGAGCTGTCAGCACCTGATGTGGAGCTCAAACCCACAAACCGTGAGATCGTTAACTGAGCTGAAGTTGGGTGCATAACTGACTAAGCCACCCAAGCAACCCTTATTTATATATTTTATGTAAATATTTAAACATTAATCTCTTATATATGTAATATATATAACTTGCTTTTTGCACTAATTATATCAAACACTTTCTCATGATTCCATGGAATTTTTGACCTGAACCTTTAGCAATTGCACTTTGATAGCTTTGGACTCTGCTAGAAGTGTTGTCTTTTCCTTTTCTTTATTTTGGCTTAAAAGATGAACATTTATTTTTCTTCTTAAAAACAAAAAGCAGATTTTCAATTCATGCCAGTAGGTGTCATCCGTTCACAAAAGCACAACCCAAGAAACCTAATATAATTTGACTTAACCTCCATAATTTCTAGCAAATTCCAGTGTTGTGTTTTATCTGAGCCTCTTGCATGAAAAACATTTGGGTTCTAAATAGAAATTGGAGAAGATGCTACCTTTGCCGTTAGGGTGCTTACAGAAAAGGAAAGAAGGAATGAAAGAAAAAAAAGAACAGTTTTAAAGTGGCATAAGTTTCATAAGTTTGAAGTTATTTTACATGCTAAAATGTATCAATTACAGGGAGATATTATTAAAACCGTACTCTAAGTAGCCAGCCCAAAAAAGTCAATGATGTCATTTTTTTCTGAAAGAGGGTCTTGATCCTGTGTGTAAAATTTGAGATATGTCAAAGAAAATGGAATATTTTTTAAATATCAGAAATTTATGAAAAAATGAAATTTAAACATTATAATAGATTTTTGGGCAACATGTAATAATTTTTAAGAGCTTTCACATCCATTAGCTTTTTGTACTCACAAGAATCCTCTGAGGTTATAAGTAAGTAAACTTCTGTTCAGAGAAGGGAGGCATCTTGCTTAGGGCCATGCAGCTGGTAAGCGATGAAGTGAGTTCTAGAAGAATCTTCTGACTTTATATGGGTATTTATATGTATGTATTACCAAGTGAAAGTTGTCTTTTAAAGCAGAGGTTAAAAATTGATAGTCCCTGGGCCAAAGTGGGTCTTTAAATGTTTTGTCTTCCTTCTATAGTGCAGGATGAAAAAATTTTTAAATTTTAAAAATAACTTGCAAAATTAAAACATTGGAGAATTTTTCATCAAGGTGACGCTTTCAAGTCTATCTGAAGAAATTAGAAGATATTGCTCAGTTGGACGCCTATTCCACTGGAGCCCTGTGCAGCTGGATCTAATCAGCTGCCTCTCCTGTGTGCTCTCCAGTTTGTCCCAGTTTCCACGACTCCCTACTGCCTTATACTGGGTTCACTTCATTGATTTGCTCTATCTGACTGGCCTCTGTATGCATATGAGCTCGAGAGTCTTTTGAGTTTCAGTCTTTTGGGAAAGATTTTGTACTCATTACAACAGTGTTATTATGGTTCAAACATTGTTTTGATAGCTTTCAGAACCAGGTTAAGAGTCACATAAGAGAAATGGGGTAGGTATTTTAACCCACATAATATTTTAACTGACTGGGCTTTATCTGCTATATCACTTGAGTAGCAGAGTATATAGAATGAGGAAAGCAGAGATTGAAGCTTAAATTCTGGGGCATATCAACATCAACATCAACATTTATGAGGAGAGAGACATGAGAAGAACTGGCAAAGAAGCCCAAGCTGGAATGGGTCTGAGAGATGGATGTTAAAAAAAAGGCAGCAATGTTTTTGACCATCTATGGGGATCATAGAGAGGACTTGATGAAATGTTTGAATTTGGAGCTCAATGTTTCCTTCTGAGAGTTAGACTTTACTCAACACAGAATAAATCAGCACAAAAGTTTACAAAGTTGTAGCCTAAAAGAGCATAATGGCTCTTAGTTCCAATAACTCAATCAGGAACGGGTGGTACTGTTTCAAGATAACATATGTATAATATCAACATAAAGTACAAATGATTCAGAGAGGACACAGAAGGGAAGGAAAGAGTGTGTTGGTTGGAGTTGGCCTTGTGGAGCTCATAGGTGGGAAAACCAGTTGCAATGGAATGATAAAGACAAATCAATCTACAGTAGATTCAAGAACATCTGGGAAGTACTGAAGGATAGACGTCGAGTGTGGACATCTCTTTCTAAAGCGAGTAACAGGTGGGAGAGATTACAGGGTCTGATAAAATGTGTTTGTTTGTGTTAACAAATGGAAAGATCCTGCCATGTTTATAAATGGAAAGGAAGGAGCTATAGGAAGGTGTCCCAGGGACAAAAGATGGGGCTGGGGACCGGAACCCTGGAAAGACTGAAGGGAAGGAGATCCAGGGGCGTGCTTTATGAAGTTCTGAGGAATGACACCATCGTCAGAAAGAAGGTCTTGTTTGCCAATGTGACTAGATTGGGGTATTTTTTTTTTTTTTTAAATATCAATAACAACACTTTCTAGTCACATCTCACACCGACTGTTTTCGCCCTTCCTGGAAATGTGCTATTAGTTTCCTGGGCTTCGTGAAATAGTAACTCTTAAAGGAGAAATTATTTGGCTGTTAAAATGGAATGTTCTTTTGTTTTCTAGTTAGAGATGGACAAATGATTGGATAAGAGATCAATCAGGATAAATATCATATTTATTGAATCAATTTCAATGTGAAATACAAACATCCTGATACTTCTCTGCTCTCAAATTATGATTCAAAGAGCAAAGTGTTAATTGGTGATTGTTCCTAAGATCATATTATTCCTTCGAAAATCAAGAACTCTTCACTCATTCATTCAATAAATAGTGATGGAGCATCCACTGTGCCCCAGGCCCTCTGTTGAACGCTGCAGATATGGATGCAAAGGCGGCATCTTCTTTGGAATCTAGTTATGGAAATGGTTGGTAGTGAATGGGTCAGGAAAGGCTTCTTTGATGAAATGATGAGTATGAAAGCAAAGGCCTAAAGAATGGTAGGATTTCTGCAGAAGGGGTGGTGAGGAGGGAAAGTAGGGCCAAGAAGAGAGCCTGTGGCAGTTGGAGGAAGCATAGCTTGAGGAATTTGAGAAACACCATTTTATTCAATAAGACTGAAGTGTTCAATGCAGAAGGAAGAAAGAGCAAATATGGCAAGAGAGGAGGTCGAACTGGTGCCCTATTGCAACAGGTCTTGTAAGGAGTTGGGGCCCTGTCTAGGACTAACAGGACGCCAATGGAGAGTGCTAAGGAGGAGAGCAAGATGAATTAGATTTACATTTTACAAAGATTACTTACTCTTGTTGTAATGTGGAGATAGATTGAAATGGGGCAAATGTGGGGACAGGAAGATGAGAAGAGAGATGCTGGAGGCCTGATCTAAGGCAGTGACCTTGGCAAGAAAAGAAGAAAAACAACATGGCAGGCAGCCAGGAAGTAGAATGTAGGGCTTTTTGGTGAATTCGTCGGAGCAGAGGGGGCTGACACACAGGCTCCTGGTTGATTAAGTGACTGGACAGTGGTGCCACTCGGAGGAGAAACAATCTTGATTAGGGACAACACTTCTCTTTCAATGCTTTCCTACTTGAGATTCGCACACCAAATTTAGGTGAAGCGCGCTGATCATTTGCAGGTGCTTTTTAACCCCATTGTTTGAACTCAAAGCCTCTGGTGTGTGGGCTCTTGTGCACATGCAAATGTTGCTTTCAGTAAGTTTTAAGCAAAGCAAAAGAAACATATTCACCTGTGGAACTTCAAAAAAGCAAGCACACAGCATTACCACCTCTGGTGCCCACAAGTCAAGTAATAATAAACATTCCACTTCTAATGTAACAGACTTTCCGCTCCCCACCCTCGCCCCCGGCATCTGCACACACAAATCAGAACCGTCTTAAGTCATGGAATAAAAAAATGAAAAAAAAATAAAAGCAAACAAAAAGTGCTTCCTGTGGGGTGAAGGGAAATTTTTGCCCAGTTGATTTTCCAGGCACATGAAAAGTATTTCTGTATATTTAAAACCACAAGTAGTTGTATTCTTAACTGAGATTTTTGAGAGGAGGTGGCATGGACAGGACCGCTCACAGCGGTCTTTGATGTAAGGCACATTTACATCGAGTCAAGGCCTGCTCCCCATTAACATCGGTTACCTCCAAGTGTCTTACAGACAGAATTGTGTTGGTTGGGAAAAGGCAGACACAGAACAAATAAAAACATGCATAGCCATTTGAACTAAAGCTAGGCCATACCATGACATGTGTTAACTTTTCTCCCCTTGAGATATAGAAACATCGCACCTAAATTTTATTAGGACATCTCTTTTGTGTTACAATATTTTAGAACTTCATCTAGGACCTACGTACCTACTCCCACCAAAATAGGAGGCCCCCAAATCATGTTATCAGTGATTCCTGGCCAGATAAATGAAGACTAGCAAGTGGTTGTAGTGTGGTAATTGAGAGTGTGGGATTCAGCTTTGTCATCTGGGTTTGATTGGACTCCATTACTTATTGGGCATGTGAGCCTGAGCTAATTACTTACTCTCTAACCTCAGTTTCCTCATCTAAGAAATGGGAATAATACCGCGTTCTACGTCACAGAGAGGCTGTGAGCTGAACGAGATCATTCATGTTAAGTGCAGTGTCTGGCACATGGTATGGACTCAGTTAAGGTTCATTATTAGATTCCAGCCCTGTTTCCCTCTGCATGACTGCAGCCAAGTGCTAGAATTTGTGATAGCTTTCATCAGATGAAGTAAGAGCTTTCCAAACTTAGTTCCGGACCGAGGCCACAACAACAAGGTTAGAAAAAGTCATTTATTCTCCACTGCCTCCTCTTTGCTGGAAAAGGACTCCAGTAGAACAACAGCAGGACTGGAAGCATTTCCATTTGATGCTGTCAGGGAGTACAGTGGAAGGGAAAGGCAGGAAATCAGGGTAATAGGTTCCCAGTATTTCCTGCTCAGGCTGGCTCAACACCTCAGAGAGCTTCTTTCACACCCACTACTGAAGCTGCGGAGACCTAAAAAAAAGTCCCTTGGGAAGTCAGAGACTTTGGGGAATCACTGCAGGACCAGCCTCCTCCCTTACCTCTGGAATCCCTTACTCTGGTCCAGTATCCCTACTTGCTCCTCTATAGCACCAAACCTGGAATCTGCTTCAAAGCCTGGACATTGGACTGCAATCTTGGTTGCCTTGACCTACTGATGTCAGCTTCTCACCTGGATGTCACCTCTGCAAGCTGAGAGTTGGTCCTGCACTGTCATTCCCCAGAAACCCAGCCTGGATCCAGCATCTTAGAAGCTGGTTCAGACTTCTTGATGGTTCAGCAGGTCATGGCCTGGGTGGCTCTTCCTGCATTGATTAAGTGTGAGGACTCTGGAGCCAGACTCTCCAAATCCCAGCACTGCCACCTCCTATTTGACTTGTGCCAGTACTTTACAACTCTATGCCTCAGTTTTTCTCATCTGTAAAATGGGAGATTAGTCCCAATCTCACAGAATGATTAGGACGATTAAATGAATGAATATATGTATAAAACATAATATAGGGGTGCCTGGGTGGTTTAGTTAAGCATCTAACTCTTGATTTCGGCTCAAGTCATGATCTCATGATTCATGAGATCAAGCCCTGCATCAGGATCTGCACTGTTGGGATTCTCTCACTCTCTCTCTGCCCCTTCCTCCTGCCTGTGCTTTCTCTCTGTCTCTCAAAATAAATAAATAAACATTTAAAAATAATGTAAATACACATACATAAATAATCCAGATTAATGTAATATTAGCTATATTCTATATTTTGTACATATTAAGTATATATTATTTTACATTTAGTTTTATACATGTTCTGTGTTGAAAGGAATATGCCATATAAACACTCACATACATACAAATCTCCCTACCTATTTATATTCTTATCGTTGCTGTTGTTGTCTGTTCTATCTCCCACAGGGATGGAGAGAACAGGGGTAGGCTTTTCAACTTTCTTGTTTTCATTTGGGGCTATTGGTTCAGAATTCCTGGTTTCTACATACTGCTATAATATGCAGAGCAGGGTTTAAGTTGGATTAAACTTGTGCTCCATCAACTGGGAAATTATAATCTACAGTGAATGTGATATAACTATTTGTCTGACTCTTTCACTCCTCTCCCAGATATATCTTCATTTCAATTTCTATAATCATTTCCTTTATTTTTTGTCATGTTTCAAGGCCTTTCTATCTCCAGAAAGGTGTCAAAAAATAGGTTATTTATCATGCGGTTATTTGTAGATCCTGTTATCCCTAATAACCATTGATCAGTGGGGTAGGTGGTTCTGAGGATAAGTATGGTCTCTGTCTCTGGTTTTGTTGGAACCAGAATGAGGATAAAGTTGTCTGTTTTCAAAATTATCAGCAATCCATGGATTAAGCTGAACCCCCATAAGCAGTAATGCCTCTCAGAGAGTCATTGGCATCAGTCGAGAGACACCTCCTTGCCTTGGTGGTAAGTGTGACACTACATAAACCCTCACAAAACCCACTTCCTTTCCAGCAAATAGAAAACAGTTGAGAACATGAATTCACTGTCAGCTTTGAACACCGGAGAGGATTGTATCTGTTCCTGGCAAACATGAAGTTAGACCTCTGCTATTTCCTTCTCTTCTGCTTGCAAGCTGAAGTCCTAACAGGTATGTGGCCCATTTAATATTTCTTATTAAGTTATAATTCAAATGAACATTAAAAGAAACCAAAAGAAGCCAGGCACCAAATAGAAGGGATTTTTGTTTGTTTTTTGTGTTCTGTTTTGTGTTGTGTTGTTTTTGTTTTGAAAGTAGCAATGATTGCAGAAGAGTCCCAAGTGCTTGGCTCAGGGCGCTTGCTGCCGAGCAGCTGCTGATAGCTTGGAGTTTGAACTGCTTCCTTTGATACTGCGTTTTAAGATGAAGAAAATGTTTCATCAGGCCATTAAAATTTTAAATTACCTGCTTGGAGTTACCTGCAAGTGGATAAAGTAGAAGAGTGGCTTACTGTTCTCAGAGAAAGATGAAAGGCAAAATGACTTGTGTCAACTGAATGAAAATAAAATAGTCTTGGCATTTGGACTGGGAATTCTTTTTGAAGGAGGAAATAAAATGGAAGGGCTTTGAAAAGAAGGATTTTGATTTTAATCTCATCTGGGTGATGTAGTGTCAGATATGCCACAGGCTGCCACAGAGGGTGCTTTTTTGACACTAAGTGTCGGGGTCCTTCTAAAAGGCCAAGGAGTAGTGGGTGATGTAAAAAGACTCTCTGGGTCCCGGAGACATTAAGGAAAAGGAAACCACCATTTTAAAGTCCTCAATTCTCTCTCTTAGATGGTATATACCAGAGTGTTTGAACGATTTAAATAATGCTACCAACAACTAAATAATAAACTCATTTCTGCTGCTTTTTACTTGGTACATTTTTGTAATACTTTTATCTTTTACTCTGATCCATGTTCTTGAGGTTGGCAGAAACAAAGTGAAATTATATTAAATTGGAAAGTTCTATTAACACTAAAAGTGAAAGCAGAAATTTAGTAGGTATAATTTATCTAGACATAAATTTTGCAGTGGTACAAAGAAATAGAATTTACTTTTCTCTCTAAAAAACTAAAATGCAAAAGCAGGCTGGTCAAACGTTTCATCCTGTGGTAGTTCAAGGTGGCTCAAATGCTCTTAAGTAAAGAGGACTGAAGAGTGAACAATTAGAGTCTACTTACAAGTTCTGAAGCCAGTTTAGGACTACCTGCTGGTTTACGCCTTTTCTACAACCCAGTGAAATCTTTTAGCAGCATGAACAGCAAATGAGTAGCTTTGGAATGGATATTTATTTATTCATTCATTCACTTATCCATTCATTCATGCAGCATCAAGCTCTTTCCAGGCAGGAGGTGCTGTGCAGGCTGCTGTGTGAACAATGATGAGCAAAACCACATCAGTCCCTGCTCTCGTGATGCTAACTGAATGGCACAGAGACACTGGGAGAGAGACATTAATCAAATAATCCCATGAATTAATGATCATTATAGCCATAGCTCAGAGGATGTCATAAAGAATCCTCTCTAGTTTGAGTAGATATGGAGGCAGGTTTGGAAGCGGTATTTATACAAGTCTTTTCTGTGGAAGTGGCACTTGAATTAAGCTTCTAGAAGGAGAAGTAGGAATAGAAGGGGAGGATGGTATGAGAGTGAGGAAGAAGATTCTATACCAGGAAAAGAAGAAGTACAAAGGACCTCTGGCAAGAGGAAATGAAGTAAGGTCAGGGAACTGGAAGAAGGTAGAGGTGCCTGAAAGAAAGAGGTTTGGGATGGTACAAGATGATGCTGGAAATGAGAGCAGAGAGCAGACCATTCAGACTATATGGGCTGTTTAAAGAATTTTGGATTTTTTCCCCCAAGACCATTGGTACAAGTCATTGAAGGGTTTGTACTGGCAAAAGTTATCCCAGTATGTTAAACCCATTTGGGCACTTACAGTTGATAATGTGCTTATTATCAGCTTGATACTTGAATTAATAATTGTGTTCTTTCTGTGGAAGGATGGATCCAGCCTAGGCAAAATTATTTCAAGGTGTTAGACCAAGCTGATAAAGAAATTGTGCTTCTAGAATGATGTTCATTTTAGGCTCTAATGGAATAACACCAAAGTTCACTCTCACCACATAGAACACTATGCCACGTGATAAGCCATTGTTTGGTTTGACAGGCGGCAAAACTGAGACATGAATGGCTAAATGGAGATCATAAGTTGCTAACTGTCTCCATGTTCAAAATCCTACCATGATGCTCATATCTAGCACCTAACCATTCCTAAAAGCTTAGCTGAAGTACACCAAGCACTCACAGGTCTTTTCTTTGGGCATATTTTTAATCCTCCCAACTAAGTAGGCTTTCTCATCCTGCAAAAAGGTAAGTAAATATTCTTATCTGCCATTGATGTTGGAAGAATCTCAGACCAGGAAAGGCTGAGTGATTTATTACATAGTAATTAGTGGCAGAACAAAACATACCTGACCCCAGAATTCACATTCTCTCCTCATTGTGTTGAAGCAGCAAGAGCTAGAACATAAATTTTAAAAGGAGAGAAATTCTCATCAGGTTTGCATTTGGTTGGTTAGTTAATACGTTGGAAATCTTGGTGATTTCTAGTCTTTTTTAATGTTTGTTTATTTTTGAGAGAGACAGAGACAGAGAGAGACAGAGTGAAAGCAGGGGAAGGGCAGAGAGAGAGACACAGAACCGAAGCAGGCTCCAGGCTCTGAGCTGTTAGCACAGAGCCTGATACAAGGCTCAAACCCATGAACTGTGAGATCATGACCTGAGCCAAAGTCAGATGCTCAACAGACTGAACGACCCAGGTGCCTGCCCTGGTGATTTCTAGTCTTAACTATTGACCTCAGTGTAAAATTTAACAAAGTCATCTTCTTTTAGTGATTCTGGAATAATAGGAAGCTCCTCATTGTAAAAGGATCTGGAAAAAATGTGAATCTCTACTTGGGTTTGCAAGAGCCTCTTTCTACACCGTATGGGAAATGAGAACCATGTGGGTGACCTTATGAATTCAGATTTTAGAAAACCCCCTTTGAAAGCAGTGTGGAAGCTGTACCTGAGTAGGAATGATAGACGTCAGATGGCGCTTAATAAATGTGCATGTCTCACAACGAGTTCTGGGAGGAGGCTGGGAGGACAGCCCTCAGGTGCATGTTGAGCCTTGTGTTTGTTTCTGAGGGATCCAATCTGTGATTCCTGAATTCCATCACCTTAGGAAAAACAGCCCTTTGATGCCTGCAGACGGGCTCCTCTCCTGAGCTCCAGAGAAGCCCGCAGACCTAAGCTGACCTTCAGCCCCTCCCACAACCCCCTCAAGCAGTCGTGTTGAATTTTTAAAAATCCAGATTGTTGATTCCCCCCCTCCCCCCCTCCGTTGATGTATTCAGGCCATTCCCATTCAGTGTGATGAGGTGGAAAATCTGGTACCTTTGATTTTATCCCTTCATGGTCATGTTTATTTCTATTTCTTTTCCTTTGCTGTTGTATCCTTTCAACTAAGTTTCTTTTAACTTTCCTCTTTGCTTCTGTTATTTGGCAGATTCACTAGAGTTCTTAACTGAGTAAGTCATTATGTTCAGAGCATCTTGAATGTCTACTTGTTATAGGATTAAAATAAATAATGACAATGGCTTTGCCTGATGTGCTGACTCCCGTGACCTAAGAACTTCTGAAGGTTCTTCCCGCCCCCCTCTTACACTGTCCTGTTAGTGCACCCCTTCCCCAATCTCGGGCAGATCGTTGTAGGTTTGCTCTTACAGTATCTTGTCTGTTTTAAGGAACCCTTCTTCATGCCTCTTTCACCTATTTTAAGTGCCAGCGTCTCTCTTGCCATCTGCTCCTGTCTAGTGATTAGAAGACTTCTATCATTTTCTGCAGATACCCCCAACTCTGTGAATTCCAGCACAGGTGAGGAAGTCCTTAACTCTCATGGGCCACCAATATTTTTTCTGGGAATAGTATTCCTGGACTGAAGTCTTTTCTCTCCATTGCCTGTGGATCCCCATCCACTGTCTGCTGGCTTCTAGGGTTGTGGGTGAACAGTTCCCTGCTACTCTTATTCTCATTCATTTGTAAGTAACTTAAAAAAATTCATTAGGATCTTGTAAGCTATTTATTTCAATATTGGAATTCAGGAATGTTGCCAGGACATGCCTTCCTCTGATATTTTCATAAACTTTGCTTGGGACTGGATGAGCCTTTCAGTCTGTAAACTTGAGCATTTTGTTTTGTTTTCATTTTCAAGGTTATTTTTTCCCCATAGTTTAATCATATCTTTGTCTTTTCTTCTTCTTTCTAGGAATACCTATGATTCTCATGTAAGATCTTGAGTGCCTTGTTTTTTCATCCATAGTGAACACAGTGGCTTTCCTAATCTACCATTGCTGAGCAATCCCCTCAGATGAAGTGGAATATTATAGTTTTTAAATTGCTAGCAGCATATTCCCATTTCTTGGTAGAAACAGAATGTAGGTGTGTAGAGATGACCCGATTCTCAGTTTGGTTTTGCTCACTGTAAGGTACATAGACTTGTTTGACTTAAAAATTGGCCTCAATATTTGCAGTTGTAAACTGAGCAAAACCTACAACTTATGCCACCTTCCTAGCTTAAGGATAGGAATTTGATATACAAAAGGATTTATTAAACTTTGTGAATTAAAAATCATCTGTAGTCTTTAATACCCAAGGAAAGGGCCACATTTACTCAGTAAAGGCTTGTCTGTGTTATTGCTATTCTAATAATTGAGTCTTTCAAATGGCACTTTTTGGTCATCCTAAGTAAAATATGACCTTTGGCATTTGAAACCTTTTTAGGCAAATTCAAAACTAGGGGTGCCTGGGTGGCTCAGGCAGTTAAGCATCTGACTTTGGCTTAGGTCATGATCTTGCAGTTCATGAGTTCAAGCCCCACACTGGGCTCTGTGCTGATGGTTCAGAGCCTGGAGTCTGCTTCTGTGTCTCCCTCTCTGCCTGTCACTTGCTCACTCATTCTCTCTCTCTCTTTCTCTCTCTCTCTCTAAAAAAATAAACATTAAAAATTTCTTTTAATTCAAAACTATTTTGGAAAACAGAAAGTATTTAGAAAATACATAACACAAATGAAAATTGTTTATTAAAATGGGATTTTTTTCTGTTGCATTAGCCTGTAAAGTTTAAAGAGAGTCAGATGTTGGAGATATGCACCTCTTCTGGGTCAGGTATAATGTACTGATGGCTGTTTCTATTTTGCTGGAAATGCTGAGAAAAATCAGGTTGACTTTAGGAGAGCGACAGACTCAAGAGTTTGGTTCTGTTAGCCACTAGTTCTAATAGTGGTTTTTGTTTGAGCTGTGTTCACACAGGCATGGCACTTTCAACAAGCAATTACAGATCATTTAAATATAGCTGTTTTGAATTTGAGAAATCAAAACTTTTTACAGCCAACATTTATATTTTCTTAGGGCTCATCACCAAAAAAAAAAAAAAATCCATTGGAATGGATGGAAATCTATTCATAGAAAACAAGAACAAACGAAACATTTAGTTCTCTCACAATAAAAGTTGTGTTTATTTTGTACTATCAGGTCTAAAACAAAAATCTCACGTTATTTCTTGTTTGTACTTATTTGATGATAATGAAGTTTTATGTATGTGAGTCCATGGTTTTACAGGTGTATAGGAAGAGAAGTTACAGAATAATCATTAAGAACATTGTCAGAGCAAGGAGCTAGACTTCGTTGTAGATTCAAATACACAGGATAGCTCGTAGTTCAACACATGGTGATAAATGAGTGTAACTAGAGAAATGAGTGTGTTCAGCACAAAGTAATTTTATAAGAAGAATTTTATTTTATGTATTTTTGGTATATGATAACTTTTAAAATCACAGAGTACATATGTAGCATCAATGTAAATAGTATTTTAAGTATTTGGGATGATAATATACCCAATACATCTGGCAAGAGAATATCCAAACCTAATTTCCCTATCAAGTTTAATGTTAAAGCTTCTTTTTTTTCTTTTTTAGCAAGTCTCTTTAGCTTCTGGGCTTCAGGTTCTATAGCATTAGGATGTTGGCCTAGATGACTGGACTAAGAGGCGTCTTAAGAATGAGGGCTCTGATCTCAGTTTGTTTAGGTTCATATCATGGTTCTACCACATATTGGCTCAATAACTATGGGCCAGTGATTCAAGCCTCAGTTTCCTGAAAATAGGAAATGTTTCCTTAAAATAGAAAATCTGGTCATGGAAAGGGGCACTTGTGGGGAGAAGCACTGGATGTTATATGGAAACCAACTTGACAATAAACTAAAAAAAAAAAAAGAAAATCTGACATAAAAGACTGTTATCAACATCAAATTATGTATTGCATGTAATGCATTTAACACAGCATTCAACATAGGAGAAACTCTCCATGCTTATAAACTGTTGCTGTATTATTATTTGTAAGCTTTAGAAAGTTTAAATATTTAACTTCCAGACCTATTAGGCTTCAGAGAATTGGCTAGGTCTCATTCAGTTTGAGTCTTGCCTTTAGACTGGGAGGCAAGTATTCTCCAATACCCAGTAAGCAGAATCCCTTGTTCTGCTTTTCTTCTCCTCAGTCCATTGCAGGACATTTATCAACCACCCTCAGCCTCCATGTTTTTCTATGCATTCATTTATTTTATTGTGCTTCCAAAATGTTCCAGATCCTGGGATAATTTAGGTGATCATACTGCACTTCTTATCCTTGTGAAACTCATGGTTAAATGAGGAAGACAGACAAAATAATTATGACTAAGATCATGTGCATTATAAATATATTGGTATAAACAAAATGTTATTGAGATCATAGAGATAGGAGTCTTTGGGGTCTCAGGGACCAATTTAAATGGTTCTTAAAGAATGAATGGGGGTTTCTAAGAAGACAAAGTAGTACTGGGATATTTTAGTTTATGGGAATAGTTTAAAGATGTAAGAAGAATGGCCAAAATTTAGTACAGCTGGAACATATATGGTCCACAGATTGTGAAAAGAGTTTGTGTCATGCTAAGAAAATTTATTTTTTACCTCATAAGCAACAATATAATAGAGACTTTAGGCTGGGAGTAAAATGCTTTTCAGAAACACAATTTTGGGCAGCATGGAGGATGGACTTGGAAGGGGAGAGACTGCTGCTTAGAAGACCAGTCAAGAAGCTTCCACAGAGGAAGGAAGACACAAAACTGTCTGTATTGGCAACAGAAATAGAGAAAAGCAATCAAGTTCAAGAGATATCCTTGAGCTAAAGTCAATAGGACTTAGCGGCCTGTTGGATCAGGAGAGCCAGGGAGAGGGAGGTGTGAGGATGGGGTCAGGCTAGTGACTCCCTTAAATGATGAGGTTTGAGTGTGAGAGTAAATACTGAGTTCAGGTTGAAAATGTTACTTTTGATCTATTAGAGGAAACCAGATAGAGATGCTGAAAGGAAACTGGTGATAAAGGACTGGAGCCAAAAGAAGGGGTGGCTGAGATAAAGGTGTGGGTTACTGGAGTAGAGATGAGAGCTGAAGCCTTCAATGTTCACTCTGCCAGTGCCTTGTCTATGTGCGCAAAGGTGGGATGGGAAGTAATGTGGATATTTTTGGGAGCCAGTAGAATTCTTTCTCCCTTCTCTTCTGTGTAAGAGACTTAGGTTCATTTAATATCATGAAATTTCCTTGGTGAGACAATTTCAAATCGATGACAATGAATTAATTAACAAAGTAACTTGTTTGCAACTTAACTACTTCATAAATATTGCTACAAAGTTTTATAACATATTAGGTATTCTATTTTTATGAAGAAAGTTTTTACTAAAAGAAAATCAATCTTCCATTTTTTCTTATTCCGTAATATGATACACACTTTAGAGGACCAAGGGTTGTTTTATTCCCCCCAACAAAGTTCCTTGGAAAGTAAAAACAATACACTTATGGGGTGTGTGTGTGTGTGTGTGTGTGTGTGTGTGTGCGCGCGCGCACGCGCGCGTGCATGCAGGCTCAACTCTCTCTTGGCTTTTCGATTTTCTCCTCACTTCTTAACATATTTTGCCTTTCTTTTCTATGTTAGAAAGTTAGATCAGATTAGGTTTATTTTGCCTATCTTCCCTACTCACTTTAATCACTTCTTTGGAGTATGGATGCCTTTGAATAGTACTGTAAATATAGAAATTATGTATGTATAAAAACCTGTAATCAGGACTCTAAAAGTATTAACCAGTAGACTCGTAAGAAATCACAATACTTTTATGAAAGGTGAAAAAAAGTGGTAAATGCATTTTTTTAACTGCCAAAATTTCTTAGTAAGAGATCAAATGTAACAAAACCTAAATAAACATTGTAGTTTTTAGAACTTCACCTCTTGTGTCATACTCATGTGCTGTGCTAAGCTAAAGTTTATTGTTTGATTACAGAAAATATGTTTAATAAGCACTATCAATTATTGCAAACTCAGGAGATCTTATCTTTCTATCACTCTGAGACCTTTGTGGAGGTTTGTGGTTAGAAGTCTGAGTTAAGGAGAATGAAGTCAAATTACTGTTTTGTCTCATACCCTCTGCAGTTCTAAAGTGTTTTTGCCAAAAGATTTTAACAGGTACAAGAGATACAACTGCTTACAAGGAGTCTGGACAGGATGGGTTTGAGCCAGACCATCTTACACTGTAGAAACACAATGGTTTAGATATTAAAAAAACCAATTTACAAATAAACTCTTCTGAGCCACAGTACAATTCTCAGGAGAATGATCTTTTCTTCCAAGTTTTTTTGTTTGTTTGTGTGTTTTTAACAGCCTCCATAGTTCCCACACCTGGGGCAGGAGAGACCAATATTCTTTTTTTTTTTTTTCCATAATATTTTATTGTCAAATTGTTTTCCATACAACACCCAGTGCTCTTCCCCTCAAGTGCCCTCCACCATCACCACCACCTGTCTTCCCCCCTACCCTCTCCCCCCCAACCCTCAGTTCATTCTCAGCTTTCAATAGTCTCTCAAGTTCTGCATCCCTCTCTCTCCCCAACTCTCTCTCCCTCCTCCGTTCCCCCTGGTTCTCCATTAGGTCTCTCTTGTTTTCCTGCTAGACCTATGAGTGCAAACATATGGTTTCTGTCCTTCTCTGCCTGGCTTACTTCACTCAGCATGACACC
>NC_043702.1:30571456-30578459 GCF_006229205.1 Suricata suricatta | reverse complement strand
AAAACCTAAAGAAATCACCTAATATAAAGACCCTGATTTTACTCTTGGTAACATTAGTCCACTGAAGTCAAGAGTAAGTTTATAACAATTATAGTTAGCAGCAGTTAACAGGTTTGAACCTCTATTGGGAAGGTTGTACCCTTTAGACATGGTAGTCAGTGTGATTATGAAGGAACAATACCTGTTCTCCAGAGTACTTATCATCCAGGAGTACTAACAAGAAGTAAACAGCTATGGTAGCAAAACAAAAACTAATACTTAGTATTTAGGTTTTAAGACCCATTACCAGAAGTCAAGAGAACATATTCCTATTGTGTTTTAAATAATATATTAAGTGCTAAAAGATATAGTGTAGTGTTTTATCCTAAGTCACTAACATGTTGTGGTTATGAAACATCTGAGTATATTAGAAAAATCATTGGTCCAAAGACCCTTGTCTTGGCCATACATTGGGCAATTTTAAAGACTGTACACTCTGGAGGATCTAAATAATCAACCAGGCTAAAACATGTCCTCTCCTCTGTAGGCAAAGAGAATCATCAATTATCTAAACAAGTCTTTATGAACCTAGTGGATATTTAAAGATAAAGAATCTGTTTCTTTAGAGCTAAGAGAGCATTTTCTTTAGGATCTGACATTCCATTTCAGGAGACATCCTTTATGCTTGATTATACATTTGCATGTACTTGTTTCTAGAAGAAAGGCAACATAGCATAGCTAATCATGAGATCATGTTCCAGCTATGAGCTGTGTAATCCCTTTTCTGATGCAAGTCTAGCTTGACAAAAGGTAAATATAAAAATAAAAGACTTAAATGGATCATTTCTGAGAGCCTTTTGGTTCGTACATTCTATATTCTATTCATCTCCTCAGATTTATAACAACACTGAAAACTACATAATCATTAGTTCATCTATCTATCCATCCAATAAATATTTATTGTGACTTACTACATAATACAGATGCTATTGTTGATAGTTGGGATAGATTGGTGAATGAGATAAACAAGTTACCTGATTTTAAAGCTCATGTAATAGTGGGTTAGCCAGACAATAAATAAGTAAATAAATAAACCAAAGTATTTCAGACAATGATAGATTCCTTCTCTCAGGTAATATTATAGAAAAATGACTTGGGGGATATACTTTGGATTGAGTGGTCAGTGGTTGCTGAGGAAATAGTAGTTATGTGAAGATCAGAGAGAACATTCCAAATGAAAAACCAACAAATTTGAATCTGAGGGGACCAGCTTCTTATGTTTGAGGAATAGAAAAAAGAGCAGTATGACTGCAGTGTAGTGAGTGTCAGAGAGCTACGTAGGCCATGCAGGTCATGGAAACCAGGCTGACAGTTGAACTTAATTCTAAGTGAGATGTATGTTTTATAAGCAGTACAATGACACAATCTGTGAACGTTAGATCATTCTGGCTTCCCCGAAGAGAATAGATGGTGAAAGGGCAGAAGTGAGAACAGAAAGTTAGATTCTTGCAGTCCTAAAGAGAGAAATACTGGTTTGGCCCAATTAAAGTTTAGATGTAGGAGCATGGATAGACTCAACCAGTCATAGAAGAGAAGTACAGGTTTAACAACACGTGGTCTGTGGTGATCACTGTCTAGCTTCATGTGGTTGCCTGCTTCTATTGCACATCCCTTGGTTGTTGCTAGTGGCACTTCAACTGTAGATTGAACCCAGAGTCTTTTATGCACCCAAGAAGTTGTATTCACTGTAGACAAATAATCTCACCTGTCTGGGTCTTCAGAAAGAATTAGACTTGTTTAATTTCTAAGTTTACCAGGTCTGATTGTTTATGATGCCTAGTGGGGGTTGAATCATGTTACAAGAAGCACAAATGTTAAGGTGTTTGGGGGGTATCTGAAACATGACTAGACAGTGCCTATGAGAATTTGTTGAGATGGACATGGTGTGTTAGGAAGGAGGGTGAGGAACTTATCAAAGACTGTAAGAAGGGATATTTTGGAGGATGATTTTACATTAAGAAGTGGTATGTAAAAAAAATGTAAGCTAGATAAAGGAAGAAAGAACAGAATACAGAGATTGGTGAGGGGAACACTCAATGTTTAGTTTCTGGTACAGAGAGGAACTGATCAAACAGACCTGACCTCAACCAAAACAAATACTGGCTATAAAAATTGGTATTAGGACACCAGAACTCCTGGTTGAATATTGGATTTGGAGAGGAGAACAGCCAGGAAGGATGAAGAAATGATTCTAGTTGTTTCTGCAGTTATAAGAAACTAATACATTTTAATTTTCCTTCAATTATCTGCCTACCCACCAAATGCTTTAGCCATGGTTATAGGAATGATCTCCTTTTGATACTATATTTTCACATGTCCCCAAAGGCTAAGGAGCATTTGTAATTAGGTTCTGAGGCATATCTGTTCGACAGGTGCCAAATTATGAAGCAATTGATTAAGTGTCATACCTGCTTCTTTTAACTGAAAATATTCAAATTGCAGACCTAAGAGTTGTCAAATGGTTTTCCAGATGAAAGGTATGTAGAAACAGAAGTTAGGTTTCTCATCACTATCTTTAATATAAATAAAACGCCCACCTAGATTAAATATGATAAAAAGAATAAGTCCTAGCGTCCAGCAGAAAGGACACTTTGGAATCCCTAGCTACTCCTCTAATGTCGACGGCACACATCCTTGGCATGACCACTCAAGAAAAACTGAAGTAGTCTTCTTAGCCCTACCTAGATACTCTCACATGCCAGGAAGATAGTCTCATTCAATTTCCTTTCTCCTGACCCCTGGACTATCCCAGTAGGATGCTGGAACAGAGAGGAATATTGGAACAACAACCAAGTAGTAGCTATCTTGCAGTCTCCTTTGGATAGGTTTTGATCCTGAATCCAGAGGGAGCAAATGTTGGAAAGAACTTTAAGATGTTTTGCTACTTCCTTAGTTCACAGATGAAGATACTGGAGTCAGAGGGGTACCAGAGTCACAGACTCACTATTGCAAGGTCAGACTTTCCCTCTCATTTCCTTGGGAATCGCTGCATTGTACTTCCATTACTCTGTACTGCTGACCATTACCTTTTATCTTGGGTTGGGTTATGGGTCCCAGTGTGGGCCTAGGGCAGAGAAGCTGCTGACAAAACATCTTGAGAAATACCAGGTGGTGCAACTACGTGTATGTGTTTACACGGTGACCACAGACTTTTGCTCTAGGATCTCTGTGGTTTACTTGCTGCCATTCTAAAGTCCTGGGGATATTTGCTCTGGACTTTTTTTTAAAGTGTTTATTTTTGAGAGAGAGAGAGAGAGAGAGAGAGAGAGAGAGAGAAAGAGAGAGAGAGAGAGAGAGAGGGAGGGAGGGAAGGAAGAGAAAAATGAGCAGGGGAGGGGCAGAGAGAGGAAGACACAAAATCCAAAGCAGGCTCCAGGCTCTGAGCTGTCAACACAGAGCCCGACATGAGGCTTGAACTCACAAACCATGAGATCATAATCTGAGCCAAAGTTGGACGCTTAACTGACTGAGCTACCCTTCAGGTGCCCTGGACATTTCTAAAGAAACTGAGAACTAGGGCAACTGGATGGCTCACTCAGTTAAGTGTCTGCCTTCGGCTCAGGTCATGATCTCGCAGTTTGCGAGTTTGAGCCCCGTATTGGACTCTGTGCTGACAAAACAGAGCCTGCTTCAGATCCTCTGTCTCCCTCTCTCTCTCTGCCCCTTCCCCACTCACACACTTTCTCTTAAAAATAAACAAACTTTGAAAGAAAAAAAAAAGAAACTGAGAACTAGCCCACTGATTTTACCCTTTGCAGGAGAATACAGAGTCCTAAACATAACAATAGTTATTCAACATAATTTATTTTCAGATAAATAAGTTTCCAAGAAAATATTTCATTTTACTTTAATGTATATTAGACTGCATGTATATTCACGCTATCAGTTCTTTCCTTTGTGCCTTTTGCCTACATTATTTCCTCTATTTTAAAAATGAAGACAAGCTATTTTCCTTCTGTATACTTAAAACTTTTTGTTCTAGAACAAAATATCTATACAGAAGAGTGAACATCAATGCACAATTAATAATTATAGAGCATGCTACCTTACCTCCATAACCACCACGGCTCGAGAAATAAAACACTGCCAGCACATAGAAGGCTTTCTACCCCTGGGTTTTGCTTTCTGATTCCAACATTTCCTTCCCTTTATAAAAAAAAACTATTAGACTGAACTTTGTGACATCCATTTAGGTTTTATTTTCTGTTTATATTAAAATTTTTTAACGTTTATTTATTTTTGAGAGAGAGAGAGAGAGATACAGAGACACAGCATGAGCAGAGGAGGGGCAGAGAGAGAGGAAGACACAGAATCCAAAGTAGGCTCCAGGTTCAGCACAGAGCCCTTCATGGGGCTTGAACTCACAAACCAGGAGATCACGACCTGAGCACAAGTTGTATGCTTAACTGGCTGAGCCCCGCTGACCCCCTGTTTCTATTTTATCATAAGATACATACTTCATTTACCAGAATCTCTCATTATACATACCTTCACTATTTCACTTTGTATTGTCACTGTTGAGACATCACCTGCCAGTCTAATAGTTCTTTCTCTGAAGGTAATGCATCTCTTTTCTCTGGCTGCTTCTAGCGCTTTCAATACCATATGTCTAAATGTGCATATTTTTAAAAAATCTGCTAGTGATTTGTTGGGATTCTTGGATCTGGATGATGACTGCACCTCAAGTAGTTTTTCTAACCTAATTTTCTAGTTCATCAATTCTCTCTTTAGCTCTAATACGCTTTGAACCTATCCATGAAATTTGTAATCATAGTATGGTTTTTGCCAGTTTTGTTTGATTCTTTTTCTTTTTAAAAAATTTAGAAGATGTTTTATTTATTTTTGAGAGAGAGAGAGAGAGACAGACAGACAGACACAGCGGGAGCAGGGCAGGGTCAAAGAGCAAGGGAGATACAGAATCGGAAGCAGGCTCCAGGCTCTGAGCTGCCAGTACAGAGCCCAACGCGGGGCTCTAACCCACGAACCATGAGATCATGACCTCAGCTGAAGTCAGATGCTTAACTGACTGAGTCACCCAGGTGCCCCTATTTGATTCTTTTTCAAATGAGTGTTTTTGATTGTTTCTTTTAGTTTCTTGTGCTTTGCAGAGCTTATTACAAGTTTGTCTTTTACTGCCTTAAATGGAGTAAGACCAATTGTTTATTGTGGGGATCTGATGATTCAAATATAGGACTTTAAGGGGTTCTGTTTCTGTAGTCCATTGCCTGTTTTGTTTCTTTGCATGTCTGATTAATGTGCTCATCATTGTTTTTAAATATTATTTGTGGATAGGATTTGAGGCCTGGGATGTAAATCTTTTCTTTCTAGAATAGTTGCATTTTTACTCTCAATAGCCTAAGGGTAATAAGGATCCAAACTTACCCTAAACCAGCTTCAAGGATTTAGGTATCCTGGACCACTGAAGTGATTTGAAGGTAAACTGGTTTCCTTCTGGTTTAACTATAGTCCCAGAAGAGAACTGTTTGAGATCCCAACTAACTGAGGAGAGGATGCTCTACTAGGTTTCTCACTTTGAAGAGTCTTTGAGTTGAGATGTGAAAACAAAAATTTGAACCTGGGAGAATAGCAAACACTAAGAGTCAAAGCAACTGCTAAACTCTGCTCATCTCTCTGGCTTCTGGTTCTTCACATTTAACCTACCATTTTTGCCTCTTTGCTAAACCTTTTAATAATATATTTTTTAGACCTTTTGTTTTGCAATTTTGGTTGGATGTGGGAGTTTGTTTGAATCTGGGCTGCCGTAACCAAAAAACTAGAACAGTTATGCATATTTTCACAGTCCAATCCCCAAGTTGAAAATCTATCCCCTTGTAATATGCAAGAGATCTAAATTAAAGCCTGTAGATATTAAGTAAAATAAGTAACTGTGCTAAATCCTAAATAAAATTAAGGCAATTCATGCAAGCAGAGCTGTGGCAAATGAATCCACTTGCATGTCTAGTCCTATCATAAACAAAGTTCCTTCAGAAAGCAGTATGGCATTACATAGTGTTATAACAGATTGAAACATTTTGACCCTGTCATAAAAGCAAAATGCTAAAAATCATCCTAATATTCAACATTAGTGGAATGCTTTAACATTATGATATGTTAACATTATGTCCTAATATATAGTCATTAAAAAGGATGATTGTGACAATTGTGTAAAAAATGAAACTTTTATGATACATGATTGAATGACCATAGCAGAACACAAAGTAATATGTTTGCTCTATAAAACAAGTATATATCTAGAAGACAGCAGGAAAATATACACGGACAGTATTTCTGTTTCACGATAGGGCTGGGTAACTTATTTTCCTTAAACATTCTTTATACTTGCTATATACCCTTTTCAAGAATAAAGACAGATTTCAAAACTTAAGCTAAAAACTTTCATGCTAATTATTTTCCTAACTTCAGTGAGAAACTTTCAAATAAAAAAAATGAAAGAAGAGAACAGTTTGAACTTATAACCCAGGAACTCAGAATCTGCAACCAGACTAAAACCATTTTGGCTACTTCCTTATGTGATCTCTGTGTAGCTTTCAAGAAAGCTTGGGCTTTCTAGAAAGCTTAAAATGAATTAAAAAGAAAAAGAAAAAAATTGACAAAAATTTGGTGCCTTACCATTGTCATCAGACCTTGATTCAATTCTCAATGGATCTGGTTCAGAGAAGATACATTTCTATCATTTGAAAATGATTCAATCTGTTGTTTTACTCTGACAGGAGGGTATTATTTAAATATGTATTTATATATAATCGTTCATTTTTAGTTTAAGCTATTTTTCATTTTAGAGTTTTTTTGTAAGTTATATCATTCTTCAAATTTCATCCCAAACTTTCCTTTGTTTGACAAAATGCTAATCCTCCTTCAATTTCAACTTTAAAAATCAGAAGGGCATTATTTGATTCTGTAAACAAAATTAGAACCCAACCCCTTTCCTTTTTGAATAGTACTC
>NC_043702.1:30560937-30571356 GCF_006229205.1 Suricata suricatta | reverse complement strand
AACAATCTCTCCGTGCTGGGGGACATTATTTCCAGTCTTTCATAATACAGGTTCTCAATGAAAGAATTTATACCTGTTCTGCATTTTACACAGGTATGCTAATACCCACACATATCTCAGTGTTATCAGCAGAAAGACCATGAGTATCTGTCCCAGAATGGAATTCAAAAAGAGAGAAAGAAGGAAGAGAGTGAGATAGGGCTTACTATCTAAATCTACAAAGGAAGGGAACAATAAGAACAAAAATGAGGGAGGAAATTCAGCAGAAGGGGCTTTTTCTTTAAAGCCCTTTTCATATTCTTCTCCCACTTAGCTGGAAGTCAGGAGCCTATACCACATCCTAATGCTTTTGTGGCATCCCACTTCAACCAAGAATAGAAAACAGTAAAAAAAAAAAAAAAAAAAAAAAAGACCAGAGATGGAGATGAGGAAGAGTAGATGACAAACCAGGTTTCTGACTTTTTTTTCAGAAGTATCGATCCAGTGGGCATGACCCTAACAGTGAATACATGTTCATGGCAGCAGTGAACACAGCCAAGAAACCTGGACTCACAGGTATGGCTCCATCTGGGGGTCTGGGGAGAGCAGAGTGTTCATGTTACACTTGGAATTTTAATTTTTAATTTATTTTTAAAGTTTATTTTGTGTGTGTGTGTGTGTGTGTGTGTGTGTGTGTGTGTGAGGGAGGGAGGGCAGGAGAGAGAGAGAGAGGGAGAGAGAGAGAGAGAGAGAGAGATCAAGCACGTATGTAAGCAGAAGTTGGGGAGGGGCAGAGAGAGAGGGAGAGAGAATCCCAAGCAGGCTCTGTACTGTCAGCTCAGAGCCTGATGCAGGGCTTGATCCCATAGAACAATGAGATCACAACCCGAGCTGAAATCAAAGAGTTAGATGCTGAACTGACTAAGTCACTCATGTGCCCCTAATTTTTTGTTTTAAAGGAAGGCCAAATGTCTCTTTGCCCTCATCTTAGTATTTTCTGTGAAAATCTGAATTTTTCACTTCAAGTTTTTGCTTTCCACAGTACATTGCAAACAAACAATTCATTTGTAAACCACTATTAAAAAATAAATGAGCAAAGGATCCATAAAGTTTTCCAAGGGATATTTTCAAAGCTAGCATGATTCTAAGTTTTCTTGGTAAAAAGTTCTCTAATTCACCCAATGAGCATTTATTGGATATCAGTGAGGTACAACTTATAGTAAGGCACTGTGGGAGATGCACAGGTTTATGAAGGGTTTTGGACAGAGATCTGGAAGAGAGATCTGGGCTGGTGCCACCAAGGGGAAAGAGGAGGAGCCAGAGAGGCCCTTGTTATTCTGGTGAAAAGAAGGTGGAGGGTGAGAGGACCTGGATGGCTGCACAAGGCCAGTTAGGTGCGACCTGACTTTTCCCATTTAGAGTGAACGCTGTCAGTTTGAGGTTTGTCAAGGTGAGGGGCATGTAGAAAGTTTGAAGCATCCCTTGTGGAAACTTTTAAGTCTTATGCTTTTGAGGTTGCGACGAGAGGAGGTTCATAATGAGACGGAAGGCTCTGAGGGTTTGCCACCATTCAGTGGTGAAGGACTTGAATAAAAGGGATGCAAACAGCACCTGTAATCATGAAAGCATGGGAAGGGATCTAAATGCTCCTTCAGTCTACCTTCTTATTCTTGGAGTGAGAGAAATCAATGCTCAGGATCTTCAGTGACTCTTTTTGTTCCCTGGAGATTTCTTACCATAGCTTGGTCACTAACAAAGAGCATGCATTTAATTGCTTTCCTATTAAAAAATCTTTTTTAAATCTCTGTGCTTATTATAATGCATCATATTTAGTTTGGATCCCTGAAAAAGCAGACCCCAGGACAGAGACTTAGGTCTAGGTAGTTTATTCAGAAGATGACCCCAGGAAAAAAGGGTGAGGGAGCAGGGAGAGTGAGACAGGCAAGGAAGAAAATCAAATGAAGATTGCATTACTGAGATCTCAGCCAGAGGCCACAGAACCTCTGAGAAGTGTACAGATATCTCACAGAATTTTTCTTCTGAAGGATGGGAAGCGGGGTATTTATCCACTGGATCCCATCCCCACTGGGTTGGAGTTGCCTGTAGGATTCATGAACTTTCCGTCATCCATCCTGGAAGCATGCTTTATGCTTGGCTCACAAGTCTATAGAGAAATCCCTGAGGCAAAAAGCAGAGTAATGCATGATGAGACTCTTATTCTAGAGTGAACAGCATGTACAGAAATGTCTACCCCAGCTGTGGCTGGGATCGGAGGCGGGCAACTTCACATCCCACTTACCAACTGTAATGACTGTAAATGGCCATAGTGTAAGCTTCTTGAGGGTAGGTGGGTCTCTCCTCTGTATTCTGAAAGCAATATGGATACACAAGTTCAAGCAGAGCATGTCTCAGCACCTCTGTCAAATATTTATTGCATGATTCTGTAAATAGTACCATGCCAACTGATCTGTGTTAGGTAGACTCAAGAAAGTCCTGGTCTTCAGTCTGTAATGTCATTGGGAAAGTTGATGTGTTTACATAGAGGATAGAATCCTATGATAGTGTCAAAAGTCCTCAATTGTAAAGTCGAGAGTTCAGGTAATGTCTATTACGGAAGTTAAGAGTGGGCTGGGTAAAACTTCACAGAAAATGTGGAGCTGGTGCTGAGTCTTGAAGCATAAAGAAGAGTTTGGATGGCGAGTGTGTGTGTGTGTGTGTGTACACAAAAGGCAGATGAAAAGGACAAACTTGTTGAAGGGAATTGGAACAGAGTGCCTTTAAAAATGTTATGCTACATTTTGTTACAGGTGTGACTCATAACTTGGAACTCTGTGGCACCCAGGCATGAACCACATTGGCCAGTTTCCCCCTGACTTGAAGTGCAAGATTCTCACGTTCCCTGGACCACAGAGAGTCAGACTTGATTTGAGTACATGCATCTTCGCTGGTGTTTTGTTCAGTCTGGACTAGTGACAATCAGTCAACAGGGGTTTTAATAGGCTGCTTCAGTACAGTTGGGTTATCAAAACACCCTCTTGCAACTAGTTTTATAGAAATCCCAGCTCATGTGTGCCCAACAAATAGACCTTACTGGGATGGAATTCCTATCTTCACATCTACTTCTAGCAATGCACCAGCCAAAAGAACACAGTCTTCAGATATTTTTAAAAGATGCCACAGGTACTGAATCTGTGAAGCAAATGGGTAGCCAAGAGCCAGTATCTCTCTGCAATTCACCTACAGACTACCTCTTCTTCATCTGGGTATGAGCATTCCTTTTTAATCATATGGTAGGGGAAGGTGCTTCAAAATCATAGCTATTTTATTTGAGGTGTTGACATGTAACTGTACTATCATAATACATTAGTACATAGTACTCTTTTCCAACTTCTGAACCCCAGTCCTCTACTCCCAAGATTTTAGATGCCTTCTTCTGCCTTCAATTTTCCTTTTAAAAATACTTCTACATGACTGCTTGGCAGACATTAAAATTTTTTTTTATGTTTACTCATTCTTGAGCGAGAAAGAGCATGAGCTGGGGAGGGGCAGAGAGAGAGGGAGGCACAGAATCTGAAGCAGGCTCTAGGCTCTGCGCTGTCAGAATCAGAGCTCAAATGAGATCATGACCCGAGCCAAAGTCAGCACTTAACTGACTGAGTCAAGCAGGTGTCTGACAGACATTCTTGAGTAGGGAGCTATGTCTACATTTTTTCTCTCTACTGCTCATAAAACACGTATTATATGTATTTAATTGCAGCCTAATGAATGTACTTGCCTTATATTTTTCCTACAAGAATATTTTTATCCCAGAAAGACATCTTATTTTCCCAAATTCAGCTAAAATGATTTACTTTGTTGACTTGTTTCTACCACAGTAGTGGTAGAAACATCGCCTAGAATCAGAAGTGGCTTTATTCTATGAATCTATTTTCTATGATTATCTATGTTTTCGTGGTGCTATTAATTCCAAGCTAGGCTGTTTCTATAAGTCATATTAGAATTGCAAACAAACAAACCCCCCACAAAACCATCTTTCACTGTCAAACATTGTCCCAAGGGTAGAGCCAATGATCTATTTAGTGGGAAGCTCTGGTTCCTGGAGGTCACGGACAAACTATAACCAAGATGGTCTCCTGGCTTGACAGGTTGAAATGGCCCCAGCAGCCTGGAGCAGCCATCCAGGACTGGGTGGAATTACAAGGGTTGAGAGACTCCCATGAGCCAAGAACAGCCAGCTGCTCTTGCCCCCAGAAGCTGACATCACCGTGGGGATTATGGTGAATCTGCCTGCATTTGTACCTCCAGGGAGGAAGCATAGATGTGTCAGGGAACACATCAGCATGAGTCCTTCTCCTAGAAACTGGCCCTGGCTCTTCAAGATAGTCCTCCTTTGAATGCAATTTGGCTGGAAAGATTCTTAAATACATATAATATGTGATTGATCTTAGCTGGAATATTTTCTCTGCTTCCTGTTCACATGCTCAATGCTTCTGAAGCATCCAATGTATATGCAACAACATTTTTAACTTTAGGTAAAATTGGGTTATTTAGTTGTTTTAAAAATTTGTAGGTGCCTGTTTATAGTTTACTTTAAAAGTGAGACCAGATTTGTTATTATACATACTTATGTTGTTGTAAGCGTGTGTAATGATGGGTATGTACAGTACAGTACTGCATTTGTAATTTGAATCAAGTATGGTGTTTCCAGCTGATTTGGACAACCTGGTTGGCTCTGCAGAGGTGTTCCCTGAGTTGTTTGCAGCTTTTTGGATGGGGGGTTGGAGTGGGGAATAGAGCCTTCATGTGGGGTCCACCTGGCCTGGTTGTCCAAACTGCTCTAAAGCATCCTCATCCTCAGCAGTGGACATTTCAAAGTGGATTATTAAACAATACAATTTCTGTGAAATAAAGACTTCTTTTAAGAAGAGCTACTCATGAAATAGATTTTAGAAATAGTAGGAAATTAAGGAATAAACATTTGATATTCAGCAAATGAAAATATTCAGAGTGTTTTCTTGGGGGAAAAGAAATGGTTCCCTTAGGTATAGCTAGAACTTGCGAACTTGACCTTATCCTTGAAGGTGGGTACATTGCTCGGAACAGTCTCTCATCATTTTTTTTTTAAATATTGGAACAACCACAAGCTTATATAAAAAAGTTGGAAATACAGAAGAATTCTTCCTTTCCTCAGTGAGCTTCTAGCCTAATGCCCTATCACCTTTGGAAAGTATGTATTTCCTATAAATAGGAACACTCTTTTCTCCATAATCACAATACAACCATCAACATCAGAAAATTAACATTGATACATGGCAGCCATCTCATCCTCAAGCTGTATTCAAGTTTGCCCAGGGGTCTTCCTAATGTATTTTCTAGCAAAATATTATGTTCACAATCTTTTTGTATTTGGTTGTCAGGTCTTTACAGGGTCTTTAAGTCTAGGCGGTTTCTCAGTCTAGACTTTCACGGTCTTGGCTCTTTTGAATATTACAAGCAGTTATTTTGTAGAATGTTTCTTGCTTTGGGTTGGTCTGATGTTACTTGATAATTAAAATCAGGTTATTGATCTTTGGCAAAAATAGCCCAAAAGAGATACTGTGTTTCTTTTAACTGCATCTGGTCAGGTGGCTCACAATCTTGACTTGTTACATTACTGATAATGTTCATTTTGTTCACTTGATTAATGGGGTGTCTGTCAAGCATTTCCACTGTTAAATACTCTTTTCCTCTTTATAGTTGATAACTAGTTTATGGGAAGTTACTTTGAAAGCTTATAAATTTTCCATGGCTTGTCAAAATTTCTATTTATTCATTCATTTATTTTTATCTGTGTGGTTTCTTGTTTTATTCAGTGGGTAAACATTTGTTACTATCATTCTATCTTGATGCTTAAATTGTCCTATTCTTGGCCAGAAGGAGCTTATTTAAACTGCCTCTGGTGTCTACCACATCCTCATCATTCTTAGCACTTCTGTGCTTTTTGGCAGACAAGATACTCCAGGCCCACTTAGTGTTTTCCCATCCCAGTGCTGGCATCAGCCATTTCTCCAAAGAGCCTTGGTTTCTTTGAGTAGGCAATGATTTTTTGAAGCCAAGATCTAGGCATTAGTAAATGCTCATGACTATTGGGATTTCACTGCTCCTAGGCCCTTCAGTGGACAGAATGGGTATATATACACAAATATAAATGGAAAAGTGTATGCATATATAATTTTTATGTATTATTTGTGTATAGTTGACACACAATGTTACATTACTTTCAGGTATACAACATAGTGATTCATCAGGTTTATACATTATGCTATGCCCACTACAAGTGTAGCTACAATCTGTATCCAAACATCACTATTACAAGATCATTGACTGTACCTTTTATTTGTATTTGTATTTGTATGCTGTGCCTTTTATTCCCATGACCTATTCATTTCATAACTGGAAACCTGTATTTCCCATTCTCCTTCACCCATTTTGCCTACACCCTTCCCCACTCCCCTCTGGCAACCATTAGTTGTTCTCTGTATTTTATAATGTATATTTTAAATATAGATATAGATATCTATTGTGTGTGTATATATATCTATATGTACAAAATATATAATATATAGACAGAAGTGTATGTGTATATATACCTGACATACATATACCCTTTTATATCTGCATTTTTGTACCAATCTGCATATGTTGAAATACATGGGTTGGTACCTGTGCCTTTAATTCCAATATAACAGTATAGAGTTCATTCAAAATTTATTCCTTTCTATTCTTTGGGCCTCTTAGTACAGTGAGAAACCTACTCTTATCTTTTAGTATGTTTACTTATTTGTTCAATCTCACAGCATGAAACTAATCTCCCATCTTGGTGGTGCCCCCTGCCCAATATGGTAACTTCCTCCCTCTGCCTGGACTCTGACTCCTTGACCTGGGCTCTCCCACTTCAAGGATGCCCTTCTCACCCTGTTTAGGTTCTACTGCTTAGGAGTAGGTCATTTCTCCAACCTCCACTTGGGGCCATGGTGGCTCCCTTGCACTGGGGGGACTCCCCTAATGACCTGTGTTTTATCCTGGCTGGCAGAATTTACCCATCATGTTAAGTTCCAATTGCCTACAGTGATTGCTGGTTTGATGGCCTCTATTGGCACTAATTCTTTCCGTGTCTCACAACCTTACTTCCCTATTGGTGTATCCTCGACTTCTCACATCAACTGCTTCCTCGGAGTCCTGATCTCAGCCTCTGCTTCTGGGGGAATTCTAACTCAGACACTTTTGGCGCCTCCAGACCTAGAGGTAACAGTGGTCTTTCCACTGACACTAGTTTCAGGTGCTTCATCCTTCCTTATTTATTCTTTGATTACATCTAACCTTTCGGAAACAATCTGCTCATTGCTCTCTTCCTTTAACCTTTAAGTTATCACCTGTTCTGTAGAGGCTGACTGAAGCACACCCAGATAGGGCTTGCCCCTCCTGCTGTATCCCCTGTCTGTGGCCAGTGCCCAAGGACACAGACTTTTCCTAGGATCTGACATCCTTATTTAAGAATATCAGCTGGAAGTCTGATGAATAAAATTCTCCACCTTGTTACATGTTTTTCTTTATTACATTCACAGAGGGGACTGCTTTCTCTCGGTGTGATCCAAGTCCTCCTCCTACTTTCAACATTCCATTTTGCTTTTCTTCTGTACTGGGGGAGTAAGATTTCCTTTGGCGCCATGGGGGACAGGTTGTACTCAGGCCCATTGTTAGTTGACTTGGTTCTACGGCAATGAGGAAATAGGGAATTTGAAAATTTCCAATAGGGTGAATGCATCAATATCCACATTTAACCTCCTCCAGGGTCTGTGTCTCAGTAAAATGAAGATGGTGAATTCACCAACTCCCTCCTACATGAAGGTGAGCTACCCCTTGGATATCTTTCACTCTATACCACTTTAATTTCTATCTTGTTGATTAGTGTTTATGAATTCAGCCTATGAATCCTAGCTATTCTCCACCTCACCATATAATCCATCGAAGGCCGTGAGACAGCCTATCATCAAATCTAGAAATAATCCCTCATACCAACCCTTGTGAATTCTTATTTCCTTGGTCTTCCAAGGCTACCTATTCTTGTGTCATTTCACAGTCATGCTCTGACCATCACTAGAAAATCATAACTTCTTTCTTAGTTTTCATAGCATAGTGCTTCTTATGAATTTTTCCATCTTCAAGATGGTTAGGCAGATTCTCTAGGAATCTGATCTCTGCAGGTAGAGTCAGACAAAAGTCTCCAACTAAACCATGGACATCCACCCCTGGCCTCTCTCCTTAAGAAAGGGCATCCACTGAATATATATAATGGAGTATTAATTGACAATCAAAAAGAATGAAATCTTGCCATATGCAACAATGTGGCTAGAATTAGAAGGTATTATGCTAAGCAAAGTCAGTCAGAAAGACAAATATCATATTTCACTCATATGAAAAATTTAAGATATAAAACAAATGAACATAAGGGAAGGGAAGCAAAAATAATATAAAAATAGGGAGGAGGACAAAACATAAGAGCCTCTTAACTATAGAGAGCAAACTGAGGGTTGCTGGAAAGGTTGTGGGTGGGGGGATGGGCTAAATGAGCAAGAGGCATTAAGGAGGACATTTGTTGGGATGAGCACTGAGTTTTATACATAGGGTATGAATCACTGGAATCTACTCCTGAAATAATTATTGCACTATATGCTAACTAACTTGGATGTGAATTTGAAATTTAAAAATTTTTAAAAGAAAAAAAAGAAAGGGCAGCATTGAGGCAGGATTAAAAATGAACCTCTGGTTTCACAGAGAGAGTTTTTAGTCTTTATGCTAATGAACAGTATAATGGCATCTCAGTGTGGTTCTTTGACAAAAATACTGAATTCTACATGTGACTTCTCCTTTGTATGGCCTCTCTCTACTCTTCTCGCTTAATAGTGATAGTTCAAAATACCTGCCGCTTGTCTAATGGACATGGCACTCTTCCAATATTTTGTAAGTCATGGTGAAATGTTCTCTTGAGCTAGGCTACGAGGATGACTTGAATTCAAAATGCAACCAAATACTCCTTCTTAGATCTAAAACATCAGACAAATTCCCCTAAAACCCCCAGTATAAAATCAAGATACCTATGGGCCAACTCAGAGTTACACTGAAAGAACTGACACTTCACCACAAATACATTTTAACTGAAAATATAACTCTTCCCAGTTTTTTGAAAATACACAAGAATTCTCTCAAATTTGCAAAACTTCATTAACAAAAATGCTTTTCCACATTCTCAGTGCCTCTTACATGCCTGCAGACAGTTCTTAAAGCATCTCTTCCCTCCTTTTCTTCTCCTAAAGTCGTCCAGCCACCAGTACATCTCTCCTGTCCCCTCACCACACTTTCCCTTCAAAGCACCTGATAAAATAGCTCTAATTCACATTGTCCTTGTATGGGTTTCCTAGGGATGCTATAACCAATTACCGCAAACCCGGTTAAAACAACACAAATTTATTCTCTCATGGTTCTGAAGGCCAGACGTCTAAAATCAGTTTCACCAGGCTAAAATCAACATGTTGGCAGGACTAGTTCTTCTGGACTCATGGGGAGAATTTTTTTGTTTTTCTTTTCCAAAGCTTCTCACAGCTGCCAGCATGTTTTGGCTTGTCATCACTCCAATCTCTGCTTTTGTAGTCACACTGCCCTCACCATTTCTGCTGTGGCATCTCCCCCTGACTACCTCTTATAAGAATACTTGTGATTGCACTCAGGGTCCCACTTGGATAATATGGGATAATCCCACATCTCAAAATCTTTAACTAATCCCATCTACAAAGTCCTTTTTGCCATATCAGGTAATTCACTGGCTCCAGGGATTAGGACTAGGATATCTTTCATAGACGATTATTTAGCTGACTTGAGTCCCCTAACCCCCAGGGTTTTTTGGGGTGGGAATTTCCTATGAACCTTTCTTTCCACTCCAAATGGGGGTCTCTATACTTAGGAATCCCCATTCTTCCTCTACATTCTCTTTTGGAAACTCCATACCTCTTTTGTCAAAGCACCAGGTATCACTTTCTTTAGACTCTCCTTACCCAGTGGGCCATGTTCTAACTCTGAATCCTGTGATTGTAATTTATTTTAGACCTCAACTCATGGGATGGCTGATGCTCATTTCTCTTAAGAGAGTAAGTAATGGAATAGAGAGGAGACAGGCCAGTATGGACTTCAGTCCTGTGGCCAATGGTAAACTCAACTTTGTCAATTCTAGTTGCCTTTCCATTGCATCCACCAAAAGGAGCTGAGGACCAGTGGTCTGTCTGCCAGTTGGTCCATTATAGTAAACAAATCCCTGAAGAACAAACTAAACTCTGAATCTATGTCAAGAAATTGCCTCACTTAGCCAAGAGCCCACCCTATCCGTTGTGTCATTGGGTCCCAATCACT